>NC_048601.1:10699464-10701799 GCF_003668045.3 Cricetulus griseus
CACACACACACACACACACACACACACACACACACACACACACACACACACGGGCATCTACCATGATTAGCTCTATACCAAACATCTCTGTTTGAGAGCACTTGATATATGGAATGTGCTTGCTACTGTGTTTTAAAGCTCAATTTATTAAAAGTAAGATCCTATAAAATACAACTTTTCAAAATATTTGTACACAACATCTACAGCTAACAAAACAAACCCCTCTATAAATGTAACAAGTCAGCTTTGACCAAAAAAGCTTGATCAGAACTTAAAGTCTTCTAAAGATTTCAATCAAATCCTCTCTAAGATTCATGTGACTTACAAATAGACAAGAATTCCCACAGCGAGTCAAGAACTGTTTCTATGTATTTAAAGCTGTAATAAACAGTGGTAATTTAAATGAATATCTCTACACTTTCCTTGGACCTTGCTGAGGCTTCACTACTGGAATTCTTTTAAAGTATTAGAGTTTAGCTTCAAGCAGACATTTGTACAGGATCTGTGTTGATTGTATTGATGCTGGCTGAGTCAACAGAAATGCTGTGACTAAAATGATTCAAACTTAGACATTAAATTGGACAATAATGCAATAGTCAAATTTCCCCTGTTACATCCCTAGAACTTTTTAAACTTCAAATCTTTTCCATGTGTTAAGATTTCCTGTGGCCCAATGCCTTTCCCACCCCCAAATTGATATGCATGTTCACGTTGTCAGAGTCTTATGATGACATTTTAGTATCTAATTAGAAGCTATGAGACCATTTAGAGATTTTTATCCCCTAAGAAATAAAGACTTGAAACTATGCAGTCAAATTCCCTATTAGGACATTTGATGAATCCCTCTTCTCACACAAATTATTGGACCATCTTTGGGATTGATTACCATGCATTACCAGGCATGTTCTTAGTGCCCTACAATGTAACAATTCCCTACATGCAATCTTTTCTTCTTAAAATGGAAACAGGGATTGGGAATGGTGACACTTGCCTTTGATCCCAGTACTCAGGGGACAGAGTCAAGCAGATTTCTGTGTGTTTGAGACCCACTTGGTCTACATAGCAAGTTTCAGGCCAGCCAGGCTACAGGGTGAGACATTGTCTGAAAAACAAAGCCAAGCAAACAAAAAACACCCTTTTAAGAAAAGAAGACAAATGCAATATTTTTACTGTGTAAATACATATACACCTAAAAGAAGAAAGAAGACACATATTCCATTCCATATCACAATTTTATATCCACCATTTCTGCAAACACACTCTCCACTTTCAGAGACTGAGACACAATGTAGGTGCCATCAGTAACAAGTCATGTTCCAACAATGTGGCGGTGGTAGTGGTGGTATCGGGGTTCCACACAGAGTTCTTATTGAGATGTCAGTCAAAAAGTTTGTTTTAAAAGACAATGCCTTAGGAAAACCAGGGAACCAAAACCGAAGTCTTTCAGGAAATGCAGAGTGCATGCAGCAAGGCAGAGGGGTGAACTCTCGGAGAAAAGGAGCTCACCCTGAAAATTGCAGAATACAAACCAACATGTTGTAATATAGTAGGGACAGAAACCACTTACACTGAGGCAGCCTTGGTATTAAGCAGTGTTAGCTGGACACTAAGAAGATGGGAAGAAATCAAGAGCAGGACAGGTAACCTAACCTTCCACATGAGGATTTCCATTCTCTCAAGGGTGTTTGACATGATCAAACATGTTCTCTCTCAAGGGTGAGAGTTCATGAGTACCTTGGTTACTTTTTAAGGTAAAACTGATTATTGCTTAACTCAAAATACATTTAATTTTTAAAATTACATTTGAGGTGTGTGTGTGTGTGTGTGTGTGTGTGTGTGTGTGTGTGTATGTGTGTGTGTGCCACAGAGTATTTGAAGAGGTCAGTTTTTGGAGTATGTTAAATACAGCTTATGGGAGACATTTCATTCTTTCTTTCAAGAATGTCAGTTCCAGGGATCAAACTGAGGTTTGCCCATAAGCTCCATTACCAACTGAACCATCATACCAGCCCTCAAAACATAATTTTATTAACCACAATCCAGGATTCAACTTCATAGCTTCACACAAAGGCCTTTTAAATAGGTCTTCATTTAAGGACATCCTTGACACATGCCTGGCCTCAGCAGCTTTGCTTAGTCACAGAGTTAAATTCTATAGTCCCTTTCTCTAAAGACAGAACCATGAGGCCATTGGTGTGATCTTGCTTAAATTAAAGATGCACTCTAAGGAACATGAACCATGGAGGATGCATTAAACAAAGTTTATTCCAGGTGGGGGATGGGGAGATGAGAGAAATGGAATAACAGAGCATGGCAGAGAGTAAGAGAGAAGAGA
>NC_048601.1:11974691-12064691 GCF_003668045.3 Cricetulus griseus
TATCTTTGGCATGCAGGAAGTGTCACTATTGGGAGTTAAAATAGCTGGTTTATTTTTTTCATCCACTTTTGCCCTTTCTTTCTTTCTTTCTTTCCTTTCTTTCTTTCTTCCTTCCTTCCTTTCTTTCTTTCTTCCTTTCTTTCTTTCACACATTTAACTTTTATTGTATGTGCATTGGTATGAAGGTGTCAGAACTCCTGGAACTGGAGTCACAGATATCCGTGAGCTGTCATGTGGGTGCTGAGAATTGAACTCGGGTCCTGTGGAAGAGCAGCCAGTGCTCTTAACCATTGAGCCACCTCTCCAGCCCCTACTTTTGCCCTTTATGTGAATGTGTGTATGCTTGTGTGTGTGTGTGTGTGTGTGTGTGTGTGTGTGTGTGTGTATGTATGTATGCATGTGTGTGTGTATATGCGTGTGTGTGAATGTGTGTATGCTTTTGTGTGTGTGAGAACACGTTTATGCTTGTGTGTGTGTGAGAGAGAGAGAAGGTGTGTATTTGTGTGTGTGTATGCATGTGTGTATATGCATGCGTGTGTGTGTGTGTGTGTGTGTGTGTGTGTGTGTGTGTGTGTGTGTTCATCTCTGCATGTGTACAGGCTGGAGGATGGCCTCAGATGCCTTCCTCTAGAGCACTGTCCTTATTTTTGAAGACAGGGCTCTCCCTGGCCTGGAGCTCATCCATTAGGCTAATTGGTGAGCCCAGTGATCTACCTGTCTATGACAATGCTGGGATTACAGACTTATGTCAACACACTTGGACTTGGGGATCAAAAGCAGGCCTTCATGTTTTCGAGGCAAGCACTTTACTGATTGAGCTACCCATTTAGATATCCACCCAGCCCACTTCTTTTCTCTGTGCAGACCCACTGTCATACTAAAAATTCCAGTCCGATCTGGACTCTGAGTTCATTTCAAACCCATAATGGGCTATGCATAACATAAATATAAAAATTCACTTGGGGGGAGTGATGAATGTTTACTTTCCACTTGAGCAATTTTTATTGTATTTTTTTTACAATAAAAATAGGAAAACAATCATAGGATCAAACTCTGACATATTTTAACATATGTGGTCTGGAATTTCTGAAGCTGGTGACCAGGAACACTTAAAAGAGGAGCCCATCGAGGGCCCAGTATTGATGATGTAGCAAAAAACAGAGACCTCAAACGAGACCAAAGACTCATTGCAACGAACACTTGCAAGCATTAACATACGGACAAACGGACAGTGTGACTCACTGATCACACTCACTACAGCTTCTTCAAAGAGGTCTTTCTTTTTTTTTAAACTTTTATGTTGTTTCCTCTGGGGGTTTGGAGGGTAGTGGGAGGTTGCAAGGGTGGAGACAGATGGGAAGGGATGGGGAGGTGAGTTGCAAATCCACAAAGAATCAACTAAACGTCAAATTTAAAAAAAATCAAACGATTACATCTTATCAGTCAAACTCAGAACAGAATATCAAGTGCCAGAAAGAAACATAGATAATGCAATTCAACTTCCTTACTTTATAGCTAATAATGTTGATGGCAGAAGGACATATGGCTTTCCTAAGAGTGTCTGAGATAGAAAGAAAAATGGTCTATATATAACCTCTCGGCCTTTGAGGCGTGTGCTTGGTGGCACACATGCCTGAGTTGGACTTGTCCACACATGTTGTCTCCACATGTTGTTTACACATGTCTACACATGTTAGTGGTTAACTCAATGCTTAGCACACTGACTTCGTCCCCTTTTCCTCCTCAGCTCTTCAGAAAAGTCCAATGACACACACAGGCATTTTGCAAAAGAGATCAGCGTATTCTGAAAGGGAACAGCCTAGTCTATGTGAAGACAAACGTACAGTACCAGCTACTCCCTTCTGCTAGGGTCAGGGATCGTTGTGACATGCCAGTCACTGCAGTGATGGTTACAAGAATTATGTCACCTCATAATAAATCCCATTAGTGAAATGATTTTTCTCTCGTCCCCAAGAGACCCACAAGTTTCCAATATCTTTCTTTGCATGCCTTACAGTACTCCCCCTAGGAGAGTAGAGGCATGAAGTAACTCAAATAATTTGAAATACCAATTTCTTACATCAAAAGCACTGCTTGTAACATGATGCTTTTGAGCCATCAGAGCAAACATAAAAAGCAAACGTGATCCAACCGCAACCCTAATTTGAGGAAATTGTTTTGTATAGTACTCGGAATGCTGGTGGTTATTGCTAGCTGGTCTACTTGAATACATCTCACACGCCCATACATAAGCCATGGTCATGTCAGTATTAGGCACTCATCAGGGTGCCATTGCTCCCATAGACAATTCCAGTTTTCACTGTAGCTAGTCCATTAGATTTTATGAGTTCTTGTGATACCAATAAAAACCCACGACTCCACCCAGCTATTTCATTTAATAAAATTGTGTAGAGTCAACCCAGAAAATCAATCTTGATAACCAAGGAAACATAAAAGGCAGTGTTCTCAAATAGGAGAATGAATACATGACTTTATAATTTGACTTAATAATTCAAAATGAAAGGTCAACTCATGTCGCTGAGCCAGGATGTAGCAATGACTGCTGTTACACAGTAATTTAATAAGTGAATGAATGAGCAACCAAACATGTAGTCATGGCAACAGATTTTTCTGAGACTTTACTGGAAACAGATTTGCCTGAGAAAGCAAAAACTCTGTTATTCATACAGCCTGGATTTCATATAAGAGAGAATTAAGATATAAGCGAGTACTTGATGCTAATGTTTGTGGTATTTACTGCTAATAGCATACTTAGGATGTTTATGGAAATGGGACATTTTATCAGATATTGGTTACAGAGAGCATCTTTTCATCCCCACTCCAAATCTTGTGTAACTCCCCAAAGGGTTGTGTTAAGAGGTGGTGTCTCTGAGAAGTAAGTTTAGATGAAGTCATGAGGCTGGAGGGTCTACGATTGGGTTGAAGACCTTTGAAAGAAAGAAGAAAATAAAGGAAGGGAAGAAGGAAGGAAGAAAAGAAGGAAGAAAGGACAGAACTAACAATCTCTGTTTTCTTGCCATGTGGATGTAAATCAAGAAGTTGTTCATTGGGCCAGCGAGATGGCTCAGTGGGTAAAGGGCTTGTTTCCAAGCCAGACAACCTGAATTCAGTCCCAGAGACCCACATGATGGAAAGAGAGAACTGACATCTGAAAGTTGTCCTCTGAGCTCCACACGGGTACCATAGGATCATGCATCCAAACACATTCATACACACACTAAAGAAATAAAATTATATTTTATTTATATTGAAAAGAGATTAGTTCCTCATACAATATATCCTGATTATAGTTTCCCCTTTCTAATTCCCCCAGTTCCTCCCCACCTATCCTAACCCTCCATTCTCACTCCCTCTGTATCTCACTGGAAAAGAACAGGCTTTTAAGAGGTAGCAACCAAGCTCGACAAAATAAAACACAGTAAGATAAAGCAAGAACTTTTGTGCCAAAGTAGACACAGCAATCCAGCAGGATGGGAAGAGTCCCCGGAGCAGGCACAAGAGTCAGAGACCTGTTCATTCTCACAGTCAGGAGTCCCATAAAAATACTAAGCTAACAGTTATGATGATGACTGGATGAGGCTCTTATTATGAGTACAGCAGAATATCATTAGGAATCATTTTGTTGATTTTTGTGTTTAGGCTGTTTGGTTTTACACTAGGTTTTTGAGCTATCTTCTCTCTGATTCTTGGTTACCCAAGCAGTGTCAAGTATGGGTTCCTTCTTATGGAGTGGGCCTTGAGTCAAATCAGACATTGGTTGGCTATTCCCACAAGTTCTATGCCACCATTGCCCTAGCACATTTTGCAATAGAATAGATTGTAGGTCAAGAATTTTGTGGCTGGGTTAGTGTCCACGTTTCTCTTTCAGCAGCCTTTCCTCACTAAAGAGACTAGAGTACAGGGGTGAAGGCAATACACAGGCACCAGCTGGACTTATGTTCAATGAGTTGTGTGGTATGCTGTCCTCAGCAATGGGGACCCACTACCAGTTTGCAAAGAGCAACCCTTTGTCTTAGCATCAGCCTGGGTCTTTGGAGGATCTCCTTGGGACACCATTGGCCAATGACTCAACTGAATTCAACCCAGTCCCTCCACTTAGAGCCTTGCCTGGCTACAAGAGGTGGACAGTTGAGACTTCATATCTCCCCCCCCCGTTACTAGGTGTCTTCATTATATAGATTTCAGGAAGTTTCACTGCACTAGTTTTCCACATCAACCCCCAAATGCTTCCTAATTCCAGCTGTCTTTCCCTATACGCTGTCCTTCCATCCCAACTACCCCACAACCTGCTCCCCGCTGCTCCCATCTGCACCTGTTCCCAGTTCACTTATAAAATCTATTCTATTTCCCCTCCCCAAGGAGATCCATGTGTGCCCCTAGACCCCTCCTCTCTACCAAACCTCTCTGGGTCTACAGATTGTAGCTTGGTTATCAGTTACCTAATGGCTAATGTCCACTTATAAGTGAGTACATCCCATATTTGTCTTTCTGGTTATCACACTCAGAATGATTTTTTTCTAGTTCCATTCATTTGTCTATACACATTTCAAGATGTTATTTTTTATCAGCTGAATAGTACTCCATTGTGTAAAGGTACCACCCTTTGTTTATCCATTCTTCTGTTGAGGAACGTTTAGGTTGTTTCTAGTTTCTGGCTACTGTGAATAAAATCACAATGAGCATGACTGAACAAGTGTCCTTGTAGTATGATGGAGCATCCTTTTGATATATGCCTAAGAATAGTATAGCTGGGTCTTGAGGTAGATAAATTCCCAATTATCTGAGGTACTACCATATTGATTTCTATAGTGGCTATACAAGTCTGAACTCCCATCAGCAATGGGCAAGTGTTCCCCTTGCTCTAAAGTCTTGCCAGCATGAGCTGTCACTTGTGTTTTTGATCTTACAGGGGTAAGATAGAATCTCAATGTAGTTTTGATTTGCATTTCCCTGATGGCTAAAGATGTTGAGCATTTCTTTGTTTCTCAGCCATTTTCGATCCCTCTATTGGGAATTCTCTATTTTGGTCTGTACCCATTTTTAAAATAGATTATTCGGTTTTTGGTATCTAGTTTCTTGAAATCTTTATTTATTTTGCATATTAGTCCTCTATAAGATGTGGAGTTGGTAAAAAAAAAATCCATTTTGTAGGTTGCCACTTTGTTCAATTCATGGTGTCCTTTATCTTACAGAAGCTTTTTAGTTTCATGAGGTCCCATCTATTAATTGTCAGTCTTGGTGCCTGTTGTTATTGGTGTTCTGTTTTGCTATCTGAACTGAAGAAAGTTGTCTCCTGTGCTGATGCATTCAAAGCTGCATACCACTTTCTCTTCAGGTTGAGTTTGTATAGTTTTATGCCCAGGTCTTTGATACACTCAGGTTTGAGTTCTGTGCAGGGTGATAAATATTTGCATTCTCCTGCAGGCACACATCTAGTTTAGCCAGCACCATTTGTTGACCCAGTAGATTGCTTTTGGTGGGATGGCCATCTTTGCTCTGTTGATACTACTGATCCATGAGCATGAGAAATCTTTCCATTTTCTGATATCTTCTTCAACTTTTTTTCTTCAAGGACTTAACGTTTTTGTCATACAAGTATTTCTGCTTGCTTGTTTAGAATTACCCCAAGATATTTTAAAATTTTGAGGTTATTGTGAATGATGTAGTTTCCCTGATTTCTTTTTCACTCCATTTATCATTTGTATATAGTAGGGCTACTGATTTTTTAAAAGTTAATCATGTATCCTGCCACTTTGCTGACAGTGTTTATCAACTGTAGGATTTTGCTCATAGTATTTTTATGGTCACATATATACTATCATATCATCTGCAAATAATGCTACTTTGACTTCTTTTCTAGTTTGTATTCCCTTGATCATCTCCAGTTGTCTTATTTCTCTAGCTAATACTTTAAGTACTATATTGAATAAATATGGAGAGAATAGACAGCCTTGTCTTGTTCCTGATTTTAGTGGAATTGTTTTGAGTTTCTCTCCATTTAATTTGATGTTGGCTATAGACTTGATGTAAATTACCTTTACTATATTTATGTATGTCCCTTGTATCCCTAAACTTTTTAGGACTTTTATCATGAAGGGGTGTTGGGTTTAAATAAATGAAATTAAAAATGTTTTAAAAGTAGTTGTCCATCTATACCCCAGAAAAAATGCCCTTACCAGATACTAGACTTGAAATTACTTCAGTCAGTATTGGATTTCCCAGATTCCAGAACTGTAAGAAGTAAACATTTGTTGTTTAAGCCAACCAACTAGCCTATAGTATTTTTCATAGTAGCCAGAGCTGACAAAGACAATATTGCATTCCCTCCTGTAATTTAATAAAGCAGCAAATAGTCATGCATTAAGTTATGAAGTATAAACTGGACCTGAAGAGATGGCTTCACAGTTAAGAGCACACGCTCCTCTTCAGAGGATGCATGATCAATTCCCAACATCCATGACAAGTATCTCACAACCACTTGTAATTCCACCTCCTAGAGACCTCTTGCCCTCTTGTGGTCTCCATGGGTCCCTGCACTCACTTGGCATATATTCACACCGATGTGCAGACACATACACACACACACACACACACACACACAGAGAGAGAGAGAGAGAGAGGGGGGGAGGGAGAGGGAGAGAGAGAGAGACCATTTGGAGCAAATTTGCATAACAATGTGTATGAATGGACCCCTGAATGGACTTTAAAGATGGAACATAGATTTGCACACTAAGACAGGCCACAGAAAAAGCAGTCAACATTTGGAAAGATGAGTGGAGTCAGCAGGGTTAGGGTAACAGAGCACAAGACAGGGTGAATTGGAATACTACAGGCATGGATGAGTGTCATGACGATAGTTATCAGCTCGTACAAAGAATATATACTAATAGATAAAGAAAATAAGACAACTGACTCTACATTTACTGTAACACTGTAGGAACCTGGGCACATTTGTAATGTAAGAGTAGATTGTGGAACTTTGAATACATCATGGCTTTTTCTGACAATAAAGATGGAAACTGATAAATTCCACAACAATGCCTACACTTCTGCAGCTAAAGGGTCAAGTAGAGGGGAAGTATCCTACTACTTATGAGTGACTTACAACCAGCAGATGAGTGCAGCGCAGTCAAAGCTCTGCCCCTGCACTTTAAGTACCAAAGTGCTTGATAGACTGGAGAGTGTTTACATGACAAGTGAGCTGTTTCTTGGAGTGGGAGGGAAACATCACTAAAAGAGGGAAGGAAGTGATCAAATATATTGAAAAGTCTATAATCTTACAAGAATATTCCAGTGAAAGAGAAATAAAAGACAAGAGAAGAAAGGGAGGGAGGGGAAGGAAAAGGAAGGAACAACAGGAGAAATGAGCCGTGCAGAAGAGAGTGAGTGGAGCTACAGGCAACTGGGATAAATGGATTTGCACAGAAGGATCCAGAATGTCATATTGATCCTAAGCTAAAGAAACACAGGTTAAAAGACTCCAGAGTTTTCCTCACAGCAGTTTAATTTAGTGTCAGAAATAGAACTAAAAGCCTCCCCACACATTTTTAAACATTTTTCTGTCTACCTAAACAAACTTTCTTTCCCCATCTAAATCTGTTTTGCATTGCTCAAAAGAAGAAAAACTCCTTAAACCAGCTATTTCCCAAAGCACATATTTATTTCTAAAGGTTTTAATATTGAATCTCAGAAAGATTTGCAGATCATCTATGCCCGATATTCTTTGTAAATAGGAAAAGGAAATGAGAAAGGAGCCAGAAGTCCAGGGTTTCTTGCACTGTTTCCTAAGGTCTTTTTTGCTGTGCCACTGCAGAGGGCTGTGGGATGGTACAGCAGTGACAATGACCATTTAACAAGTCAACCCACTAGACATCGGAGAGTCCTGCTTGGCAAACCCAAGTCACCAGGTGTTTTGGGGGACCCCCACGTGGCAAAAGCCAATTACACTTATTGACTGTAAAAGACTGGTATTTTCTTTTGGCAACTTTCTCAGGTACCAATACTAGGTCTGCCTAATCAGAACAGCTGTGGGGTTCTTTCTACAGCCCTGTGGTCCCATGTTTTATACATGTAACTGTGGATGGCCAGAGATGATTTTCTGTTTAAATTGTGCAATACTGGTGAACAGAAATAATACTAGGTTGTTTTACATTACTCAGACTGACAAAGTCACACACACAAAAAAGCTAACTTTAGACATCCGAGTAAATTCAAAGCAGTCTGGTTGCCCCTGGAGATGATATCTGGTTGCCCCTGGAGACAAACACACAAGGTCATTCTCACAGGTGATGTTTTGCTGATTCAAAGCCAGAGCTTGAAACAACTTCAGTCTGCACGTAGTCCCAGTCTCAAGCTCAAGGTCCAGCTAACTAATTGTCTTGATTTCCAATGTCATTTTCTGTCTGGGAACCCTCACCAACTTAGAGCTGAGTGCATGGGTCACTGTGACATTCCTAGCCTGAGAGAATCGATGTGACTTCACTTGTGTTTTGAGTTTGGGTTGGGCCCTGAAAAACAAAGTATAATTGTCCAGAGTTCGGCTGTGAGAGAAAGAGACAGCATAGAAGAGGCAGGAGACAGAGCAGGGGAGCAAAAAGACAGAGAGTGAGAGCAGGGGTGAGGGGGGACAGAGGGGTGGAGAGGCTGAGAGTGAAGGAGCAGCAGTGAAAGACAACAGAGGCAGAAGGCAGAGACGTAGAGAAGGCTGCTATGGGAGAGAGAGAGGGGTGTGGGAGCTGAAGAAGAAGCACGAGAGAAGTGTGAGAGAATGAATGAATAAAGAATGAATGAACGATGCAGAAGTGTGTGTGTGTGAGCGAGTGTGAGAGAGAGAGAGCAGTGAGTGAGATGCGTAGCTATGGCTGTGGAGACTTGTGGCTGTAACTGAATATAAACGTATGTGCTGGGCAGGAGAGAAATGTTCATATAAAAAGAGAGATTGTCAAGACTGCCAAAGAATGAAGTAAAAGAGAAGGTTACCAGAGGAATGTGAGCGCTTGTTCCTTTTTCCTTAGATGAGCAGAGGAAAGTGTGTGCTTGTTTATTTTCCCCTCAGATAGAAAAGTCTAGTGACCCTCAGGTAAGACTCTTTCCCATTACTCTGAGGCATTCTCTTCATTACCCTGGAGTGGATCTGGGGTGGGAGGGGGCTGTGCCCCTAGGATCTGTGATATGCTACCCTTCAGCAGCATCAGAGACAGACAGAGAAAGAAAGGAAGAAAGAAAGAGCGGCCAGGGGAGAAAGACGAAAACAGAGAGGCATTATAAAAGAAGCAATACATCAATAGAATTAAAGAGAAATGCTCCCTCTCTGCAACTGGATTCCAGGAGTTCGGCACAGTGGTTAGCTGTGGGTGTCTGCTTCTGTGATGAGCAAAGGGGTCAAGACCAGGCTGGAGAAACCCACAGAAACAGCTGACCTGAACAAGGGGGAGCTCATGGTCCCCAGACTGATAGCTGGGAAACCAGCATAGGACCGATCCAGACCCCCTGAACGTGGGTGTCAGTTAGGAGGCCTGGGCAGTCTATGGGACCTCTGGTAATGGATCAGTGTTTATCCCTAGTACGTGAATGGACTTTGGGAGCCAACTCCACATAGGATACTCTCTCAGCCTAGACACACAGGGAGGGCCTAGGCCCTGCTCCAAATGTTATGACAGACTTTGAAGATTCCCCCATGGAAGGCCTCGCCCTCCCTGGGGAGCAGAAAGGGGATGGGATAGGAGGTTGGTGGGGGGCAGGGGAGGAGGCAAGGGAGAGGAAACTGGGATTGATGTGTAAAACGAGCTTGTTTCTAATTTAAATAAACAAAGAGAAAAACAAAAAGAATTAAAGAGAAACCCAAAAGTGATTTGACAGCCACATCCCCCTTCTCAACAGCAGAGATAAATAGTATCCAACTCAGGAAGAAGAAAAGAGATTTAGGTACCACAATAAAATTGCCCTCGTTAGTACTTGTTGATCACTGTATGCACCAACTGAATTACATGTATTAATTCAGTAGAGAGGAGGTAACTACCAGGATGAGCAGGCCCCATGCCCAGGACACACGTTAGCAAGCTGTGACAGGCCCGTGCATTCCCAGGGACCACTTTCCCTGAACAACATAGAACCAGGTCAGAATAAAGACCCTTAAAAGCCTTTTGCGTTTAATTGGGTTATGTCTAAAACCAGTCATTTTTTTCCCTTTGGAAAAAAATTACTAAAATTTAAGTCCTCTCTCCCAAGACACTATTAAGAAAACAAACAAACACAAATTAGAAAATTAGCCACCAAGGTATCTACCTGATAAAGGATATGTTTGTACCAAGTGCCTCTAATTCAATGATAAGCCCAAGGAAAAGTAAGGGGAGCAGGTCACTAAGAGAGACAGGAACAGGCTCAAAGTACCAGAAGGCAGGCAGCACACTAACCAAGGAGAGTCAAGTCAAAACCAAAGCTTAATAAGATGCCCTACAACCTCACCTCAGTGGCGACAATGTAAAAAGATTGCTACATTAGATGTCTACAATCATGAGGAATAAACAGAACACTCATGAATTATTACCGAAAGTACAAAGTCTTGGCTGTGTCTTACGCAGCCCGTCATCTTCTTTGTACCCTGGCGTTTTCCCACAGAAGTGAAACCTGTATGCAAATGTTTATAGCAAGTTGAACAGCTAAAAGTTAGAAGCAGCTCAGATGCCGCTCCATGCAACGTATCAGCAAGGTGAGCTATTGTCACAGTGACGTCATTTACCAATGGAAGGGAATAGACTACGTATACACCACAATGTGGCAAAACCTCAGCTATTATACTGGGTGAAATAACAGGGCATAAATAATCAACTTTAAAAAAAAAGCAAGACAGGACGTTATATCCCGTTCAGTCCCACATAAATGAAATCTTAACCAGGCAAAACCAAATTACAGCGTGAAAGCTATCAGAACAGTGATTGTCTGGAGCGAGAGGGTGTGTGAAGGCTTGTAGGCAAAAGCTGTGGACAGGGGTGTTTAACTCCTTGCTAGGTATGTTGAAAAACTCAGACTATACACTTAGTATCTAAACACTTCAATGTATAGCAAAACAAAAACAAAAACAAAAACAAAAAACCAAACCAAAACTAAACAAAACAAAACAAAACAAAAAACTAAAACTGCAGCTATGACGGGTGTGGTAAAGAAAAACTGCCCCAGGATCAAAAGAAGTTCATGATCCAGTCCAACTCCAACAAGTGGCCTTAAATGACCTTTTGAACATCTCAGAACTTGAATTTCTCGCTTTATAAAATATATCTATGGTGTATCCAGTTCATCTTAAATAATCTGCTACATGCCAGGGGCCAAACAAATAACTCCACTCCAGGGACCTTTTAAACACTTACAATCAGACTATGAAAACGACTTATAATTTGTACAGCAGTGAACAGCTGCAGCAGCTTGTTACTGACTCAAATAACTAAAATCCCCCTCCAGGGGAAAAAGTTTGACATGCTTGTGGGTACAAAACTGAAGGGCAGCTTAAATGGTGGCTTTTGTTTCTTTCTCTCTCTCTCTCTTTTTTTACATGAAAGAAAATAAAATAAAATAAAATGAGGGTTCTTGGATGAGAAGGAATATTTGATACGGGAAACTAAAAACAACCCTTTTCATTTATGATCACAGAAATAAAAAAGCATATTTGTGCAATGATACCACTTGCCAGGACAAACAGCAAGACTAAACGCCTTTGGTATCAAAAGCCTGAAGTTCAATTTAAGTCCCTGAACAGCTGACCCAGGAGGAATCCGGAGAGAACATTCTAAACAAACCTGAATGTGAATCCAAAACTGGAACATTAGTCCCATCCTAGCTGACTTTAACTTCATACCTTATGTACAGTAGATTATAGTGAGGCATTTCCTCAGTATGAGGAATTATTTGATATTTGAAACTATGTGAAATTAGAAAATCTGCGGTTGCAATCTATGCCTCCTGGAAGTCAGCTATGATGCAGCTACCTCCCCTTGGCTCGGAGCCTCCACAGAGATGCCAGTGGAGTGCCTACAGGACTAGAGGTGCACTTTCCATCATTCTAAAAATGTTTTCATAACCCTTTATACACTGCTGGTGGGGATGCAGGCTTGTCCAGCCACCGTGAAAATCAGCCTGGAGGCTCCTCAGAAAACTCAAATCCACACACAACCCAGCTGTACCACGCCTTGGCGTTTACCTAGGTATCCATCTATACCAGAGTGGATGAAGGGGATGTGGTACCTACACGCAATTATTATTTTTGTAATAATTTATTTTCATAATGAAAGACAAAGTTTTGCCATTTGCATGACAGAGATAGTCATATTAAGTAAGTTAAGTCTGTCTCAAAAAGACAGGTGTTACATATTTTCGCTCAGATGTAGTAAGTAGCTTTCGTGTAGATACATAAAATCCCATCTGTATGTGATGTTACAGTAGAAATGGATCTGTCTGAAAGGACAAAGGGCTGATGGGAGGCATGAAGAGTGGAGGGAGCTGGCTGGACCTGTTCAACCCACAACATACATTTGTAGGAAAATAGCCTTGCATATTTCCCATATTTCCACAGTTCCATAGACAAAGAAAATTTCTTTAATCCGCACTATAATATTTGTTTTAATAAATTCCCCCAAATTTGGTTCCTTGGATGGAAATTAAATTCATCCAGTGATGTTAACACTCCAGTTAATTGTTTCCAGCTTTATTTAATAAACACTTTTTCCCCTTTAACTCAGATTCTGATGAATGTATTGCTGTATTGAGGTCTTACAGGAAACGGAGCTGAAGACAGAATCGGCATTAGAATCAGGAGGATGGATCCTCCCAGACAGGCACTCTCCTGCCCTGTCCTTCCTGTCTGCTCAGGGAACATTCCAGAAATAAACACAAATGCTGAACTCAACAGACTCTTGAGTCTTGCTCCCTGATGATGACAGTCATGGGGCACCCTGTGACTATGGGAAGCCAGGACCACTTAATAAAGATCCCATCAGATGTATAAACTAGGGTGTTACATTAAAATACAATAAATGATCCCCAAACCTCCTAAGTCAGCGGGGCACTGTCTTTGATGAATGTCTTACTCAGAGAGGACTCCATTTGAATATTAAATATTATTCTGCTTGTAATAAACTCACAAATAAAAAGAACCTGGCAAAAATAAATTAAGTTTGCTTTTTGATGTTTTCAGAAGTCTGTGATCAGGTAACAGCTGTGTGAGTATACATTTCTCCTCTAAAATGAAAACAGCCTGAGAACAACCCCATCCTGGACATGTTTAACAAAGCAACAGTTAGACCAAAACACACTCAGTTCCCAGAGGCTGAGTTAAGACAGAATCTCATAGTCTAATTGAATAGCCTGGAAATCATTATCACTATGTAGCCCAGGCTGGCCTCCGTTCACAGAGCCCTGCCTGCCTCTGCCTCTGCCTCTGACTGCTGAGATTCGAAGTGTGCTCCACCACTATTTCTAAACAATGGCATTTTGCTGGGCACTCGTTCCTGGGAAGCACAGCCTTATGGGCTAACCTGGGTACATTCATTTCATTGCACATCAAGTCTTACTAGGTGTATTACAAATGTTCAAGGTCTGGTTCACCAAGCACGTGGATGACAGCTGGTGGGGTTGGTATGTGCCTCATGATGGAGACAACTGGATTAGAGACAATTTAGAATGCTGCGAATACACGTTCCCACTGCTTAATGGTGAGTTTGCTAATGATTACCATATGCTAATCCTCTTGGGAGATGTCCATATCTTCACTCAAGTAAGACATTTGCCCCAGGATAAAGCACTAGCAAATACAACTAGTAACGTCCAGGAAAAATTTTAACCATGTCAAACTGCATTGTTCTGGACTTGGGTCTTACCACCTCTATCACTGAGCTCAGTTGTTTGAGCTGTAGTATTCACAGCCCACACTTGCTCCATCCCACTGGTAATTCCTAGCCCCGAAGCAAAGCCACCCCGTGAGACTGAGACCATGGTTGAGTTGTATGTCTGGGAGTATTCCTCAGAGTGGCTAAAGAGTCATACAGCCAAATGACTAAGAAGTCTCTTCACCTGCATATGAACAGAATGATTCGAAAATTTCAATGCCTCACCTATCTAATCAAGACAGCTTCAGCTCATCATTAAAAACAATAGAAACAAAAATGTTCTAATGTGCAATCTTTAAAAAAAAAAAAACTGACAAGAGTTAGAATCCCAAACGTAGGTAAGTGGTAATCTAAACAGTTATACAAAAATGCAGATGGCTGCCAGAAGCAAAATTAAACAACAAAACTTTAGCTCAGGTAGCCATCTCAATTATAAGCACAAATGAAGGTTGATCGAATAGGAACTTTCTGAATAGTGACCCTCATTTGGGCCTGGCTCTCAGACGGAGCCGCGACAGTTTGCAGAGAGCTGACTAACTCCCTAGTTAAGAGCAGTGGCAACAGAAAGGAACAAATGCTTCCACTTTAGAAAACCACAGTAGACAACGTAGTTCTAACTACTGAGAGTTGCTCTGTGCTTGCTTTCCTCGAGGCCTGTGTCTTTATTCCATTTCTTGTGTTAGACCATCACTCAAAAGCAAACAGGACAAACCTTGCTTCAATTAAAATAGACTCTGTTGCTTCCTAATGCTCTAGGGTGCTCTTGGTGGTTCTGCTTCCTAAGTGATAATAACTACTGCTGTCTAATAAGACAGGGACACTCACGGTGAGCTATGCTACCATCAAAGAACTGTACAAATAAGTGAAAACCAAAATGTCTTAAGCTTCTTTCACGGCCCTGATCTCTCTCCTATATCACTTCTCACTCAACCAAAGTTCTCTGACACACTGGCAATTTTCATATTTTCTAGTCTTCCTTGGGCTGAAATAATCTAATTTGCTTTGCATGCAAGCCTTTGCCATAGCCTACAAAAATAGCTTGATAATAAAAGTGGCCTTTAGCAGAGGATGGCGAGGGGGCAGGGTGTGCTTTGGAAGCTGTGTCTGGTACCCTTCAGATCAAAGGACATACAACCCTACAGTGCCCGCCCAGGTCCACATAAGAGAGAGTTCCTACCGAAACTCTAAACTTTGCAGCTTATGTTTAAACATCAGACATCAGGCTACTTGGCTGACATTTCAACATATGGTTTGCATATGCCAAATTTGTTTAAAGTTGTGTCTGAAGGCTTTAAATGTGGAAGACTAAAAGCCTTTTTCATGTTTTCTTACAATAGTCTCCTGAAGATAAATCAATGTCAATATTTGTTTGTGCTAGGGTAGGTTGGGTGGGATGGAGTAGAGGAAGAAAGATTGGAAGGAGGGAAAAAAGTCTTGTCTACCCCCCCCAATGTCTAGACATAAAGCAAGCCTCATTTTAAAATGATTTATTTGTACTTATTGTATGTGTGTGAAAGTTTGCCTGCATCTATGTATGTCTTGTTCTAGTGTGTGCAGTACCCACAGACGTCAGAAGAGAGTGTCAGATCCCCTGTGACTGGTATTACAGATGGTTGTGATCTGCAATGTGGGTGTTGGAAACCGAACCCAGGTCCTCATCAAGGTCAGGGAGTGCTCTTAACTACAGAGTCATCCCTCTAGTAACTAAGAAGTGCTCTTAACTACAGAGTCATCCCTCTAGTGCCTAAGAAGTGCTCTTAATTACAAAGTCATCCCTCTAGCACCCAGATCAAGTCTTCATGGTCGGGAGAGCCTTTGCGTTTTAGTGTAGCATAAGGGAAGGGCACAATTGACATGGTGACATGGTGGAGTGAAAAAGAGACACTAGATTCTTCTCTAAATGAGAAAAACATGTGAAAGCTTGTCAAAGTTCACAAGAAATTTTGGCAGTCATAATTAGTCGAGTGGTTTATAATTAGGTTATCATGTATTTTCTTTGGTAGGAAAAATATTAGTAATCCAAAATAAATGTTTTTTGACCACAACTATATCATAGCTTCAGTTCTGTATGCACGGATGCTGATTTTCTCCGTGTGTGTGTGTGTGTGTGTGTGTGTGTGTGTGTGTGTGTGTGTTTACCTCTTTTGCTATGACCTTGCTAAGTGCAGTCTCCAAGGCTTGGCTTTCAGGTGTCTCCTCTTCCTTACAAACTTGCCTGACCGTATGCTTTGTCTTTGCAATGTGTACTGTTGGTCACTTACATTGTCCAGAATGTTGTATCTATTGTGTGTTTTATCTTGCTATGTAGATTATAGGTTCCAAAGGAAGGGAAGAGGGAAGAAAGGATAGAGTGAAGAAAAGAGGGAATAAAAGAGTAAGAAAAAAGAAAAAGACAGCATCCCTTGTTGCTAGAATTTTTTATTTTATTTTAAGTGTATATATGTTTTGCCTGCATGTATGTCTGTGTAACACATGCATCTATCACCTGCAGAAGCCATAGAGGGTGATACCCTGGACCAGGAGTTATAGACAGTTGTGAGCTGCCATATGGATGCTGGGACTCAAACTCCAGTCCTCTGGATCTTAGCTGTCAAATCTTAACTCTTGAGTCCCATTAGCTAGAGAATTTTATTTCCTTGAGCAGTGGTACTGAAAGTTCATGAACGATTTCATATTTCTACAGTTTCCATGTAACCTTTAAAAGACTGGCATAAGATACAAAGATGAATTCTAAATAAAGGATTGAGAGCCCATGTAACGACTTTGTTGTATCAAAGCCGTCGATAATTTCACAGTCCCTGGTACACAACAGTGCTGTTGCCAAGTCTCAAATACCTTCTTTCTAGCATCTGGGAGATTTCCCAGCCTTCCCCGTGACAAGGTTTGAATGCAGAGTTTGCTTTTGAAGCCAGAGAAACAAGCAAACTCCCAGACTTGTTCTTGGCACTGTGTTAGCTATATATTTGCTTATTTTTCAGCAGCTCTGAGAGTCATAGAAACTGGCCAGCAGAGGTTCTGAAAAAACTTTCAGAGTCACAACCTCAAAGGATTGGCGTGTGGCCATCTTTATAGGTAGTGAGTTTTCTAAACCACAGTCCTTCCCCGAAGGGTAGATTCGCAAGCTTTCATCTGTTTTACAGTCAGGATTTCTTCAATCTGCCAAGAATCATGAGTTTGGACACCTGAAGTCAAATGATGTTTATGTTATATTCTACCATAAAGTAAAAATATTTGGGAAACTTACAATACACTAAGCCTGGAGAGCTCTCCTTAGGCTACTGGAACCAGTACAGCCCTTGTGTGAGATGCTAAAGGCCAGAAACTGGGATAGGGAAAGAGGGAGAAAGGAAGGTTAGTGAGACAAATCAGAGTCATTAATATTTAAATGTCAAAAGAGTTGAGGCATAGGGGTGCGAGGTAATCCAGTGTCACAAGAGCAACAGAGCTGAGATTGCATAGTGGGTCTCAAAAGCCAATGTCCCTTCAATGACTGAGTCATGGCTCTCCTGGTATTTGGGGAGCTACGGTAACGGGCGAAACTGCTTAGTTGTGCTAGGATCCTTAGGTGCAAGTTTCAAACTACTTACCCGAGGGCATGATTGAAAAACAACGGAATGACTTAAAACAGAGTTCCCGTGGTGGTTTTTTCTTTTCCTTTCAGTCAGCTGTGAGTATTCCATAGGACGAAAATTTTTCAGTCAGCTATGAGTATTCCATAGGATGAAAACACAATGGCTCCCAGAGGACTGACCTTGGAGACTGTACATCTGTGGAGCATATGAATGAAGTCTATAATGGATTACTATTTTGGTTTTTCTTTGAGTCCGTCCATGGCTCTCCCTACGTCACCCAGGCTTGCTTCACATTCCTCCTAACCCTCCTGCCCAGCATCCATGTGCTAGAATTGCAAGCATGTGCCTCACACCCTGCTCTAAGATCTTAAAGTAGTTAGTGGTGGATCTGCTCAGTGAGAGACTGAAGTGAAGGGATGGGAAGACCAGCAAGCTTTCCTTAAAGGTCCGTCTGGATGACTAGCTGGTTCAAGTGCAGTCAGAGTTGGTGTTTGGCATGTGGTCATGTTTTCCTCCACTCTGTCTACATGTTAGAATCTTCTAGAAGCATTATGAAAGCATTGATACTGGGAACTGCTAGCACACCCATCCCATTCCCCCCAAAAAAACATGTAGCATACAACCCAGAGACAGATACTGGTGTTGAAGCTGAGGATCAGAAAAGCAAAGCAGCCAAACCACCAGAGCGCTCTCACCTCTACCAAGGCAGGGGCGATCCTGAATGTGAGGCAAGCCTCAGCGTGACTGCAGACTGGCTACACTGCACTCTATCTCCACTGGTCTTATGTTCCTCTCTAGGGCTGGGATTACACCACCACCACTCAGCTCCTATGGCTAACTAGTGTGCCTGCTGAGATTAAAGGCGTGCACCACCACTGCCTGGCCGGTGTGGCTGTGGCTAGCTTTGCATTCTGATCTTCAGGCAAGCTTTATTAGACCCATAAACAAAATGTCACACACAAAAACAAACAAAAACAACTCTAATCAGTTCAATCAAATCTCTGGGAAGCAGGGCTGTGTGACGGAAGTTTGTAAGTGCCCCAGATGATTCCGTGGAGGGGAGCGGTTAGTGAGCCCAGATGCCCATCAGCTGTTATACTGAGCTGTCTATGGATGAAACATGTCTGGCACACACAGGTACAACAGTTCAAATGACCTCCTAGTGCCCTGACAGTCACCCCCTCCTTTTCTAAAGATAGGGACAGTAAGACGGACTTTCCCTTAAGCAATGGAAAATACACCCAGGGAAACGGAAGTTACTGAGACTCACAGTGTTCACTTATTAGCCTCCCTCTGCTACAGTTCATTAGGGATAGCAGCTGGCTCAGCAGATTAAGGCGCTTGCTGGGGAAGCCTGGAGATGAGAGTTCAATCCCCGGAACCTGTGTAAAGACAGAAGGAGGGAACTGACTCCAGCCCCTAGCCTTCAGACATGAGCTGAGGCACACACACACACACACACACACACACACACACACACACACACACACACACACACACACACACACAGGAAATACACAAATAACAATATATAGCCTTTGGTAAGGAAGCTGAAGACACCTCAAAATCAGCAGTAGAAGACACCTTCAAAATCAGGCAAAACCAACTTGATGTACTCCCAGGACAGCAGGCTAAGAAATTGAGATAGACAGAGAACGCAGGGTGTGTGTGTGGGGGGGTATCTTCCAGGAACAGCCCTACCCCCTCAAGAAGTGGGAAAGAACAATACAAGCCAACCACCTTTCTTCTTGGGTGGTGGCATTTTAAAATCAAGGTAACCAAGCTCACTATGAAAGTGCTTGGCCTGCTGTGAGCACAGACTCTCACAGTCTATTCCCCATGAAAGAGGAGCAAGTGAAGAAGTAAATTCCGAAGTTGCCACTCTCTCCCATTCCCCAGTAGACCAGGAAATAGAAACACCCCTGTTCCTGGATCTAAGGAGCAACCCAGGAACACACAATGTTGTAAGCACTCCATCAACATTTTGTCTACCAAGCCGGTAGACTTTACACCAGACATCTGATCGACTGCAAACATGGAAGTTCTTTGTAGTGTTAGGGCACACTCCCTCCTGCACCCTGGTTCATTCTCCTCAAGTTCCTGAAATAGATCTTTTAATGGTTGAGCCCATTAAAGAGGTCAGAGAACACTATGTTACCCAAACTTATATTATCTATACTTTTTAAAAGTTGGTTTTACTGGATTTTGTACATAAAATATGGCCAGTGGGTGTCGAGACACAGTTCAGAAATGCAGTGCTTATCTGTCACGTACAAGGCCTTGAATTCAATTCCCAACATTTCAAAAATATGTCCAATAATCTTATCTACTATAACTTACCTGAGATTCCATAATATAGTAACAAAACAACAGAATCTCTGGGCAACACAATGTTCTGAAAATAAACAATATAAATATACTCCAAATGTAGCATTGGCCACAAAAAATAAATCACTAGCTAAATTCCTTGTGTATTAAAAAAATAGATAAAGTTCAAATCAGTTTTCTCTTCTGCACCTCAGTCAGAGGACATTCAGCTGGCTTGCCTCATCAGCTTCTGCATCACGGTCTGACCCTCACTGGAGCCTCCAAAGTTGCTATTTCTTCTTTAAAATTGTAATATATATTCTTCAGTCATACCGAGTAGACTATTGGCATCATATCATTGGCCCGATACTTGCAAAACTTCTAAAACATTGGTTCTTATTCTCAAATGTCTGGGGGAAAGTTACATTTCCAGATTCAATAAAATCCACAGCTAGCCAAGTATGCTGGGACATCTTGGGGTGGTGGGGTGGGCATGAGTGTAATGGATAAATGAAAGGTCTTGTCGCATTGCACCCTTTACAGTCTGTGGACAGACTCTGATGTTCACAATATGCTAGAGACACTGAGCGTCCTTTCTGACCCATGAATCCACACATTGAAAAGTTCTTTATTTCTTGTTTTCTCCCCCTTTCTGTTTGGAGTTGTGGGCACGAATGAGTGCATTATTTCTCACTCGACCACAGAGGCTTCCTGTAAGTAGGGCTCCTCATTTTTAACACACAGCTTCTCCAAGCTCCATGGGATGCTTTTCTTCCTGCTTCTCATTTGAGTTGATGCTGAGGCATCTGGTCCCCACCGTGAACCAGGCCCATGTGTCCTTACTTCTGGAAACAGCTTCTTCATTGATGGCAGCCATGCAATTATCAGTGAGAGAACTGATCTCACCCAGTTCCTAAAAAGAATCTGCCAGAACTCACACCCAAGCCTCCCTCTTCTCTGGGTTTTCTAGATACAAAGAAAATTAGGCAGATGGAGGCAGAGGGCTAGTTTAAGGGAAAATTAAAACTCACACTAGCAGAAAATGGAGACTATAGCAAACGTCTCACTGAGCAATATGTACACAGGCCTAGTAACTTAATCTAACACCAACTCATCCAAAATTTGTGAAGTGAGGATGAATGTTTCAATGAGTGAAGTCTGCTTCACAAACATGAAGGCCTGAGTCTGAGCTCCTGGGAACCCATGCCAAGCTAGGTATCATAGTGAGATCAGTAGTGCCAGAGATCCTCCAGGAAGATGAGAGGTGGAAATGGGACTCTGCAGAGGCTCACAGGTGAGTAGCCTGCTGTACAGAGTGTCTGGTGTGCAGAGTATGTGCTGTGCAGAGTGTCTGGTGTATACAATATCTGGTGTGCAGAGTATCTGCTGTTCAGAGTGCCTGCTGTGCAGAGTGTCTGTCTGGTGTGAAGAGTTTCTGGTGTGCAGTGTCTGGTGTGCAGAGTGTCTGTCTGGTGTGCAGAGTGTCTGTCTGGTGTGTAGAGTGTCTGTCTGGTGAGCAGGGTGGTCAAGAGCAGGAAACCCTGTCTCACACAAGGTGGAAAGCAAGAATCAACATCTAAAGCTGACTTCTGAACCACATTAACACCATGGTATGGAACACCCCTGTGTGTGCACTCACACACAAATAGTGAGGAAAAGGGGGGATAAAAAGGGGTAAAGATTTTTTAATGTATAAAATAAATTTGTTGCATGGTGGGAGTCAATTCTAGAAGCAGTAGCTGAAATGCTGAAAAGCAATTTTTTTGAGGTACTGCACTCAGAGGCAGGAAAGCTGACCATCATGTAACTTCCCTGTATATATGTACATGTATGTGCAAATGCATGGTGTGTGTGTGTGTGTGTGTGTGTGTGTGTGTGTGTGTGTGTGTGTGTGTGTGTGCACATTCACAAACATATGTGTGAGCATCTGCTCAATAGAAGCTTTTAGGGTAGTATAAATCTCTAAAGCTCATCAGGAAGTAAAATGAGAGTACCACATCATTGTACATAGGAAACAAAGGCATCCACTCTGCTCAACTTTGCCAAGCCCATGCTATCAGTTCCATAAACTCAGATTAAGTGGGACTGGGGGCTCAGCTGATAAAAGTCGAACCATGTATTTAATACAATATTTGTTTTAATTTGAAACAAATTAAGGAGTGTAATTATTTGCTTCTCTTTCTTCCATTTCTCTTCTTTTCCACCTTTATTTCAAACTTTGTCATGTCAGTGTGTGTGTTTGTGTATGTCGTGTATACACGTGCGCCCACATATGGGAGATGCTTATTCTTACTGGCGTATGTGGAAGCCAGAGTTCAACATCTGGTATTTTTCTCTATTGCTCTCCACATTGTATTTTGAGACAAGGTGTCTCACTGAAACTAAAGCTTATTTGCTTGCGCAATTGGACTTACTAGGCAGAAAGCCCACAGATTCTCCTGTTTGTGTCCCGGCACTGGGGTAAGGGACATGCCCCATTATGCCTGGCTCTTACGTAGTTGCCAGGGATCTGAGCTCAAGTCTTCCTGTAACAGTCTCTTTACCTACTGAGTTGCTTTACCAGCTTTGATTTCTCAGAAGAAAACTGAGCAATTTTCCTGCAATCATGAAACAAAGAGGCAGTCTCTGCTTGCTTGGGAATTACAGTGCTGCAGAGGTAAAAATGAGCGTGGAACAGAGACCGTGATGGATAGTGAGCATTCCTTGGAGGAAGAAGATTCTGGATTCAGGACAAGGGGAGGACGACAAGCTACAGAGACATCTGGCTGTGTATGGGGGTGGGGCACGGTTTCAAATAGGGGAATGCAGGTTGGTGAGGAATTTCCACATACAGGAGCTTCCTAACTGTGCTCCATGAAAAGGACAATGAAGTGGGGGATTCGGGGGCAAGAAAGCGAGAGAGATGGGGTCAGAAAGAAAGAAGGGGCCATCCTTGCATCTTGCTTCCAGGACCCCCTTTTATAGTTGTTTCAGGAATGGCTGCTTTGCTTCGAACATGAGGACAATTTGAGTCACTGTAAACCCGTCAGCCCATGCAGTTCCTGGGACTCCTATTTATTAGGCAGAATTCTTGCTTCTCATTGATCCTTATAGTTTTCCTTTAAGGTTTGCTGATATTTGTATAATATTTTGATGTACTCCATAATTACAATTTGGGTTTTGAAGCTTCCAAACAAGAGTAAAATAACCGGAGAACTTGGGGGACGGAGAGCATAGGAAAGGGTTCACCTAATTATTATACTATTAATCTAAGTAGAAGGTTGGCAAGTAAATCCATCACGAATTTCAACATATAAAGAATTACAGGGCTGGCAAAATAGCTCAGAAGGGGCTTGCTGCCAATCCCTGATACCATGAGTCTAGCCCTGGGACCCACATGGTGAAAGGAGAGAGCTGGTTTCCCCTAAGTTGCCCTCTGTCCTCTACATGCACACCATGGTATATGCATGTGAGCACACACACACACACACACACACACACACACACACACACACACACGCACGCACGCACGCACGCACGCACGCACGCGCGCGCGCGCGCGCACGCGCACGCGCACGCACACGCACACGCACACACACATGCACACACACGCGCACACACACACGCACACGCACACGCACACGCACACACATGCACACATGCAAACAAATGTAATAAAACTAAAAACCAGAAGTAAATTGCTTACAGGAATAACAACCATACAGTTTTCCTGCCTTTTTTGAATAAATACCAGGACCAAAGTTGCTTTGATTATGAGTTGAATACAATAGTACATGCTGATTCATTTTATACTGAGTTAGTCAAATCACACCTTCATACTCTACCCTAATTATCACCCTGTCACCAGTTAACTAGTCTGTAGGGGCTGGCTTGGCCTGATTCTCAGTGATGGTTTGGGTCGGGGCCAGCTTCTGCTGCCCGGCACTGTTTTCCCAGCTCCTGCCTATGTTCTGACCATGCCCTATTTTAAGGAAAATATCAGACACAGAGATACAGAGCATGGAAGTGCCCAGGTTAGACTGTCCACTGTACTCCATTCTCTCCCAGAACTTGTAAGATTTTTGAAGGAAACTCCAGGTCTTACAGATTGATCTTTACTACTTCAAGGTGAATCTATGAAGAGTAAGAGCAATGATAACACGAGTGGTGTTTCCTCACTCCTACACCCCCCAAAACACCAGCAACATACCCAGTTACCAGTCCTTTATCACATGTGCCAACTGACCGAAAATAACATAAGGTTTGACTTAGATGCAAGTTAGGGCTAGTTAGACTATTTAATCTGCTAAATCTAGTTTAAGTTTCTTAATTTATTATAATCCTAACTCATTTTAAAAAAGAACTTGAAAGTTTTTTTTTAAGTTATTTATTCTGTGTGGGGGCATAGGTGTCTTGATACAAGTGTGGAGATCAGATGATAACTTGTGGATGCAGTTCTATCCTTTTACCTTGGGCTCCTGGAGACTGAACTCAGATCCTCAGACTTGACTGAACCTGCTGAGCTATGCAAAAGGCCCAGTGACTTCTTATCTATTGAAAGATGGTCGTAAACTTCCTAAAGAAAAAAGGTAACTTACCTTACAGAAAGATTCCTCCCAGGTTGTTGGTCCTTGGTTACAGGGGGTCAAGGACTCCCAGCCACAGGCCTGGGTTCTTAAGCCAGGAAGAGCAAAGCATTTCCCTATAAGGCCTTCCTACCGACTTACTATACACCAATCTCCATGTTTTCCTGCAGGGGACACTATAGCCATGCCTGTAGAGACCTCCCCATGGTTTTACAGCCCAGTTTATAGCTGTGCGCGCCTGGGACCTGCCCGAATTGTGGCCTACCTGCTCCTGCCCTTGAGCTGAGTAGGTCTTGGGAGTTGGCCTTGGCTTTTAGCAGGGCCCGTAAAGCCCCACCTCTCTCAGAGGTTGCAGCCACAAGGCTGTACACTCCCCACTAAGCGTCGCTGCCTGTGTGATTTCAGCTCCACTGCCACTGCCATCTTGCCTGACAAATCGCTGCCAAAAGCCACGTGCACTAGCTGAACACCTGTGCCACCTGCTGGTCAAAGATAGTAACTGCATCTGGGGTAGAAGCAACTAGGTAAAATCATGGCAGAATATTTATCATTTGCATCAATTGGTAATATTTTTGCTTCTTATGTGAATTCAGTGTTTGAGGAGGTTGCTCATTTGCCAATCACCTGCCTGTACGCAACAGCAGGAGTTAGCATCCTGGTATGAATAACATTACTAGCCAGAGGCCTCGGGAACAGGGACAAAGATAACCTCACCACCTGCTTGCAGGAAATAACAGCTTTATGCAATTAGGTTTGGGAGAACAGATTAGGTCAGGCCACATTTGTGCAGCAAGTGGAAAAGAAGTTGGATGATAAGCTGGCTCTATTTCCGATAAGCTGAAGACAGAGCTGTCTGTTACCCAAGATGAGATGCAACGTATTTATAAGATAAACACAGAGATGCTGCATGTCTGAGGTGTTAGAGGCTAGGCTGTCAGAGGACCATGACCAACTAAAGCATATCTGTAGCCAACTAGAAACACAGATAGTCTCTGTGTCCCAGAAATTAGATACAAAGGTACAAAATACCCAGGATAGGGTTGAAGAATTGGATAATTCAATCATTGGTGGAAGCATCTAAGGCAGCAGATCACAAATTTGAGTCTAGATTCTAATGTTTGGAAGATAATTTACAGAACAGGGCTGAAAGATTAGATAGGTCCATTCAGTTGATTGCTGAGGCCTCCAAATCAACAAATCATAACCTGGAATCTAGACTCCAATATTAAGAAGACAATTTCCATGCCATCCAGATGCTGTCTAAGGACAAGCATATTAAAGACCTCAAAAAATGTATAGAGGAGCAGTTAGAGCAATTTACGGATTCGCTAACATGCTTGGAATCCTTTATGATGCAGGAAATTAAAACTTTTCATGAGGATGTCATTACTAAGCATAAAGATCATTGGGATGCCTCAGAGACAGAATCACTCCAATCCGAGGCACCTACTCCACCCAGGCATCATGACTGCCCTTCTAAGGTTGTTACCCATACACCATTAGTGTACCCAGCTACCATGGTAGAAAAACCATCTTCTAAGAAACACCCTCAGGGACAGATGGCTTATGTATGTCAACCTATCCAGCTGAAGGATCTTAAGAATATTAAAGAATCAGTTGTCTCATATGGTCTACGTAGCCCATACGTAAAACAGCTATTAGATTCATGGGCAACTTTTAACAGGGTGACGCCCATGGACTGGGAACAATTGGTGACAGCTGTACTTGACAATTCATGCCAAATCCAGTGGAAGGCTTTGGTCAGGGAAGAGGAAACGCTCCTTGAGCATCAAGACATAAAGGAAGAATTTGAAGCCCCCCTAGATAAGATTCTTGGTGAGGGTATTTATGCTAACCCACAGGCTCAGGCTGAATATGACAACCACACACTGTCCCTATGCAGGAAAGCAGCATTAATCGCCTGGGATAAAGTCCATTAGTCAGGAGAACGCCTAGAAGCCTATACCAGAATAGAACAGGGACCTACATAATTGTTCCAGGACTTCATACAAAGGTTAACTAGGGCAGTAGAATTACAAGTAACAGATCCAGAAACAAGACAATCAATTATATATACAACAGCTTGTGAAAATGCAAACACAGTATGCAAAAGAATACTTTTGCCTTTAAAGATCAGATCAGCTCTGCTAGAAGAATGGGTTTTGCATGCAGCCAACATTGACTATAATGTGCAAGCTTGGGTAGGAGAAGCCATCTCAAAAGTTTTAAAAAGGCAGCAGGAGATTAAAAATTCTACAGGTGAGGATGCAAGGGCTTGGGAAGAAGCACCTTACAGAGGTCAACATAGGTGCCAAAGGATCAGAGTTTATCACTACTATGAATCAGAACCTCGGGTAGGAAGAGCCTTCCCCAGGAGACCACGAAGGCACCAGGAACCTAGATGTTTCAGCTGTGGTAGAATGGGATATATTAAGAGAAACTGTAGACAAGAGAATTCTAACAATGCCTCATATGGAAGGCCACTGCCTTCTGGATTGTGTAGAAGATGTGGTAAAGACAAATACTGGACCAATGAATGTAGCTCGACCACGGACATGCAAGGAAACCCGTTAAGGACAGGAAACCCTGAGAGAGGACTCAAGACAGCCCCCTACATCGAGAAAGATCCGATCATTCCCAGTAGCAGTGGGAGACAATCTCTCAGAGGGTGAATAGACAGTACTTTGCCTGTTGTGAAAAATAATACTGCTCTAGATGGTAGTGTGGCTAGTGATGAAGAATCAAATGTGACTGGACAAGATGAGAAACGCATATTTTGGCAAACTTCTATTAATGATAAAAGACCTTAGTTGAAAGTGAGAATTAATAATAAAGTTATTACTGGCTTAGTAGACACTGGGGCGGATGTGACTATTATTACCCAAAAGTCTTGGCCTCAGAAATGGCCTCATAGAGAAGCAAATGTACAATTTTTAGGAATTGGAACTCTATCTAGAGTTCAACAGAGTCTTAACTCGGTGGTCTGCATTGGACCAGAAGGACAGAAAGGGAGACTGAAACCATACGTGTCAGATATAGCTGTAAATCTCTGGGGTCGTGATCTTTTACAACAATAGAATACTCAGATTAATATTCCTTCAGTGTTGGATACAAATTATGTACAATCTTCAGATAGTAGAAAAGATCTGGTAAGATGTTATGGAAAACGGTTACCAACCATCCAGGCTGTACCCAAACTAAGTATAAATGATAGACCTTCAGAGGAGCCAAAGGCCCTGCCATTGAAGTGGCTTACAGATGAACCTGTTTGGGTAGGACAATGGCCTATGACCTCTGAAAAGCTAGAGGCTTTAGAAAGACTTGTTCAGGAAAAGCTAGATGCTGGACATATAGAGGGATCTACTAGCCCTTGGAATTCTCCTGTATTTGTTATCAACAAGAAGTCAGGTAAGTGGAGAATGCTGACAGACCTGAGAGCCATAAATAAGGTAATTCAACCAATGGGCTCTCTGAAGCCTGGAATGCGATTACCTTCCTTACTACCTAAAGGATGGCCTATCATAGTCATTGATCTAAAATACTGTTTTTTCACAATACAGTTACAGGAAAATGATAGAGAAAAATTTACATTTACTGTACCAACTCTTAATAATTCACAGCCAGTTAGGATATATCAGTGGAGGGTTTTGCTACAAGGAATGCTAAATAGTCCTACTTTGTGGAGGCACTTTGTACAGCAACCTTTGGAAATAATTCATAAGAAATTTTCACAATCTCTTGTTTATCGTTACATGGATGATATTCTTTTATTAGATTCTAATAAGGAAACTCTGGAATGTATGTTTGAAATGGTGAAGGAAGTTCTGCCTCATTGGGTGTTGCAGATTGCTCCAGAAAAGATACAAAGAGGAGATTCTATTAACTATTTAGGTCACAAGATAGACTTACAAAGAATCAGACCTCAAAAGGAATGAATTAGAAGGGATTGTTATCAAACTCTTAATAGTCTTCAGAAGCTGCTAGGGGAAATTTCTTGATTACAGACAATTATTGGTGTAGAAGGACATGACTTAAAGCATTTAAAAATGGACCTTAAAGGTGATAAGGACCTAAACAGTCCATGAATATTATGCGCTGAGGTGGAAAAAGAATTACAATGGGTAGAAAACAGAATATTGGGTGTGCATGTCCATCTGATAATCCTTGATTTAGACTGTATTCTGGTAATCTTGCCATCCAGAGAATACTCTTCTGGGATTCTGATGCAGAGGGAAGATACCATATTGGAGTGGCTATTTCTGCCACATAAACAGACTAAAAAGTTAAAGACATAGGTAGAAAAGATTTCTGATTTGATTCTAAATGGCAAATTAAGACTCTATCAACTGACTGGAAAAGATCCAGCAGAAATTACTTTAATGAGGAAATTTCCTCCTTGTGGAAGGATAATGAATATTGGCAAATAGCTCTTACTGACTTTTTTGGGAATGATTAGCAACCATTATTCCAAAACTGACAGAATTAAATTCATAAAAAAGTCTGGATTCTTCCATGTATTGTAAGACAAGCTCCCATTTCTGGAGTTCTTACCTTCTACACTGATGCCAACAAATCAGGTAAGGCAGGTTATAAAGCAGGTGAGGTAAGTAAAGTAGTTCAAAGTTCATATACATCTGTAATTATATGCAATTCTCATAGTACTCATGGATTTTACAGAACCTCTTAATATAGTTACTGATTCTCAATATGCGGAGAGAGTCGTGTTACACATTGAGATTGCAGAATTCGTTCCTGATAATACAGAATTAACTTCACTGTTTATACAATTACAGGAAACAATCAGAAACAGAAGTAATCCTATATACATTACACATATCAGATCCCATACGGGTCTGCCAGGCCCACTAGCACAAGGCAATGATGAGATTGATCATTTATTAATAGGAAGTGTGCTAGAAGCCTCAGAATTTTATAAGAAACATCATGTAAATAGCAAAGGTTTGAAAAAGGACTTCTCAATCACTAGGCAACAAGCCAAGGAGATAGTGAGAAACTGTCCTACTTGTTCCTTTTATAATCAAACTCCATTGCTAACAGGCTGTAATTTTAAGTGCATTTGGAGAAATGAGGTTTGTCAGATGGATGTCTTACACTTTGCAGAATTTGTAAATTTGAAATATGTGCATCATACTATAGACACATTCTCAGGGTTCCAATGGGCTACTGCTCTTAACTCTGTAAAGGCTGATTCTGTTATTACACATCTGTTAGAGGTGATGGCCATTATGCATATACCTGCACAAATAAAAACTGACAATGCTCCTGCATATGTCTCCACAAAATTGGAACAGTTTTTCAAATATTATAACATAAAGCATGTCATAGGTATACCACACAATCCTACGGGACAAGCAGTGGTTGAGAGATCTAATAGAACACTTAAGGAGATGCTCCATAGACAGGCTGAGAAAACTAAACCCCACAAACACAGGTTGCATAATGCTTTATGAACACTAAACTTTCTTAATGCCAATGAGAAAGGACAAACAGCTACAGAAAGACACTGGACTATGGAAAAAACTGCTGAACTGAATCAGCCAGTGTACTTCAAAGATGTACTAACCTCTGTATGGAAACCAGGATGTATTACAATGGAGTAGGGGTTTTGCATTGGTTTCCACAGGAGAAGAAAAACTTTGAATACCATCAAAGTTGATCAAGATTCGAATTGAAAAGAGAAACCTCTCAACGAGGAGAAATGACAGGTATTCTACTAAGGTATATCTCATAAACTAAACAGAAATTCCCAAAGGAAAGGGAAGTGTTTTGCTTTTATCTTCACAGGAAAACTCATCTCCAGAAGTCAAAGGACACTGTATGGGTAGATACTTAAGAAGAGATGGTAGCTATAACCATCGAACAAAAGAAATGTGCCATATGGTAAATTTTACAACTGTCTCTCAGAGAACTCTATTTCTCTTTATTTCCTAGTCCCTATTCAATTAAACCAATGTTGGTTTTAGAGGTGGGTTTTGCTTTCCTCCTCTAAAATCCAAGCACATTGTTTAACTAAACTTTAGAGTTTCTGTATTGTATCAAGAAGCCAATTGATACAAGAGAAGAATTTGGGGACTGTCTTTGTCTTTTCTTGACTCTTTCCTTCAAGGTGTACACCCTGTCGTAATTGTTATTCTCCCATGATTGCCTTTCCCAGTATACATACTTACACAAGCAAACATTTCTCTGATAACATTTATGTTTGGATACCACACAGCCAACAAAGACCTGCCTGACAGCAATCCCTGGACAGCCAGAAAAGAAAATGGGCCACACCTCATCAACTGCAGTGGATCCAACTTGCTCCATTTCAACTGGCACTCCTGCCAGAGCTTCAGGTACTGACTTCAATCAAGTTGAGGATTTCAAGCATGATCTTCAATCAAGCAAATCCCATCTAACATGGACTGGATACAATCCATTCTACTAATATTTTCTTCCTACAGGACCCCATGAGGCTATTGCTATCCCATTTCAGCAGAAGTAACTTGGAGGATGCTATGCCCTCTTTCCCCCATTGTTGTCACTTAGGATAGTGTATACCAAGTTAGGGATAGCTTCCTATTGTTTATGGTTGGGATTGGAAGGAGGTGTTCAGGCTTGGACACCTCTTTCAGATGACTTTAGGGTTTAGCTGATATAGACATAGTTAAGATGTGACATAAGCAGATTATTGTATCTTCTTATATTTCACCTTTATGATTGTCAATTTTGGATACTTTACATTGTGAAGTTTTAATCCTCTTTTAGACTAAAAGGGGAATTGTAGGGGACACTGTAGCCATGCCTGCTAGGGGCTGGCTACAGGCGTGCCTGACCAAGCCTGGGAGGGTGTGGGCAGGGTGACGTAGGGAAGGTTTAAGAGTGAAGGGCACTCATGTGGCCTTCCCTTCTTCATTTCATCTTTGGCTTGCTGTACTTACTGTTGCCCTGCCGGCTGGCTAGGTTGCTCTGTACATAAGGCTTTTCCCTAATAAATTACCTTGTATTTTTACCTGGCTCCATATTGGTAATTCCCACAATATTTCCCAAATTGTTTTGAATTTTGAACACTATGAAAATTATTTTTCTTCATTAACGTTCTACCTGATTTTTTTCTCATAAAATATTTACATGAATCCAAACCAAAAATACATAATCAGGTACATTCAGAGAATGCTTTTTTTATTTTTTATATACTTGAATTACAAACAAGATTGAATTACATGATGATCCCAGTTCCCTTCTCCCTCCCTTCCTCCTCTACCACCCCTCAACTAAAATCCTACCTGTCATATGTCCTTTCTTCTAATCTACACCTGACTCAAAATTTCTGCTTCCTCATGACCTCTGATTCCTTCCTTTTCTTCCCTTCTCACTCTCGTAGCTTCCTCCACCCTCTTCCCATGTTCTCAATTTGCTCAGGGGATTGTGACCCTTTCCCCTTCTCCAGGGGACAGTTTGTCTCTTTTAGGGTCTTCTTTGTTTACTAGTATCTCTGGCAGTGTGGATTGTAGGCTGCTAATCCTATACTGTATGTCTAAAATCCACATATGAGTGAGTACAGATCATGTTTGTCTTTTTGTGATTGGGTTACCTCGCTCAGAATGGTTCCTTCGGGTTCCAGAGAATGCTTTTTTCAACTGTGTGTTTTCCTAAGGTTTTCGTGTGTAGATTTATTTATTTATTTATTTATTTATTTATTTATTTATGTCTTCTGCATGTAAGTGTTTTTGCCACTTGTAGATTTGTGCACCATGTGCATACAGTGCCCAAGGATGTCAGAAGAGGGTGTCAGATCCCCTGGAACTGGAGCTGGAAGGTTTGTGAGCTGCCATGTGGGTGCTGGGAGCCATACTGCAGTCCTCCCCTAGAGCAGAAAGTGCTCTTGCGCTCTGAGCCATCTCTACAGACCCTTCCTCAGTTTTCAAGTGTGTGTGTAGGAGGGTTTCCCCTTCTCATTTTCTCTAGCAAAAGCTAGCATACCACAGGCACTTTTTCATTCTTGGTCTCTACCCATCTATATTCTCTGGGCCTGAAAAACATAATACATAAAGACCCTCCTAATATATGTCTTCCTTTTTACAACTATCAACCCGCTGTGTTGTGGCTCCATCATTCAACACCTTCTGTTATTACAAATGCTACCCACATGGATAATCCTGTGTACACCTCAACTTTTATTGTTCTAAATTTATGTTTGTGATAGACTCCCCAAAATGAGATTTCTAAGTCAAATAAAACTTCAGTAGGAATTTTCTTGCATGTGCTTTCATGTTGTTAATGCTTTTGAAAGTTGACTGAGTCCATAATAATCTGTACATAATTTTATCTACCCTCATAGTCAATCAGTTATTTCAATAGCTGGGTGTCGGTCAGGCTTCTCTAATGAGAAGAACAAAAATAAAGAGAGAGGATGAGTATGAATCTGCTGTGGAAATCTCTGATTGTGGACAGTGTAGCTCTCAGTCCTGACACAGTAGGTCTATAGGTCTGGAGCCCTGATGTCTGAGAATAAAGTTGAAGTAGGTGTGATGGTATGAATGTATTTGGCCCCCATATGCTCATAGGAGTGTGGCTTTGTTGGAGTAGGCATTGCCTTGTTGGAGGAAGTGTGTCACTGTGGAGGTGGCTTTGAGGTCTCATATATGCTCAAGCCATGGCCAGCGTCTACAGTTTACTTCCTGTTGCCTTCAGATCAAGATGCAGAATTCTCAGCTCCTTCTCCAGCACCATGCCTGCCTGCATACCACCATGTCCCATCATGATGATAATGGACTGACCCTCTGAAACTGTAAGACACCCAATTAAATGTTTTCCTCAATAAGAGGTGGCCATGGTGTCTCTTCACAGCAACAGCAACCTTAACTTAGACAATAGATATCCTTGCCCCCAGAAGGGAGAGTAAATTCATCTTTCCTCTGCCTTTTTGTTCAATGTGAGCCTCAATGACCCAGTTGGCAAGGACAACCTTCTTCACTCAGCTCAGTGATCCAAATGGTACTCTCTTCTAAACACATGCATGTACACACACACACACACACACACACACACACACACACACACACACACACACACACAGGAGATGGAGAGAGAGAGAGAGTTCTATCAGGTCTGGGTATCCTTTAACATACACAGAGTTGCCAAGAGCAACAGCATCCTATCCCCTGGGAACTCCTTAGGGCCAACCTTCACCCGGGGCATACTCAGTCCGAAGCTTCAGTTGAACAAGCTGATTCATAGACACTTTAACAACATCTGAGGATCACTGGCCTCCCCAGGTCTAGTCCCTCATCATTGACATCACCTTGAACTGTTTGTCAAAGTGCTTAGTCTTAGACTTTGCCTGTGGAAATTCTAATTTACTCAGCACGAGCGAGACCTAAATTCCTACAGCTTTAAAGCCTCTGATGCTCAAACAAACTAAGGAACCAATTATAAAATGTTTTAGCAGAAATTCCCAGAGCCATCCATTATATAACTGGTTGTTCAGCTACACCAGGGGAATTTCCTCTTCAAATGTAACAAGAGCAGAAGGATCTTTGATGGATCTAAAACTGCAGCCTTTGATGATAAAGAAACCGTTTGTTCAAAACTGCATTGTTAATAGCTAAATCTAGCACCAAGGGTTAAACGTCAAAATTGGATCCCATGCTAGGCTAGAAACAGTCTTCCTCTGATTTTGTTTTTACAACCACAGAATCTGCATGAAACCTTTAAAGGTTATGCTATCTATTGTGTGGGGGATGGTACTGGGAAATTGGTAGGAAGCCCACCACTGTGTATAGGGGTTTGAATGAGAAATGTTTCCCCACCACGAGACCCAGTATTTTAATATTTCATCCCCCATTGGTGGCACTGTTTTGAAGGTTTAGAAGATGTAGTCTTGCTGGAGGAAGCATGTCACTGGTGGTGGGCTTTGACATCCTAAACCTCGCCATATACTTCCAGTTCGCTCTCCGTCTCTTGCTTCAGGTCGTTGCACCTGCTGACAAAGTGCCTGATGGGATGGACTCTTAGCCCTCTGGAACCATAAGCCAAAATAAAGTCCCTCCTTAAGTTGCCTTCGTCACAGTGTTTTATTGTAACAACAGAAAAGTAACTAATATTATACCACATTTCTCTCTTTTTGGAGAAAGTAAGTGTGCTAATATTCTGTATCTGCCTTTTCCTTTCCTTCTGTCAGTGTGCCAGATATATAACTTTCTAAGCTCTAAATGCTAAATTTAAACATTATTGTCAAAATGTATACAGACAATGGGGTTTAGCTCTATGGCACAGTGCGTGGCTAAGCATGTGTGAGGCCATGGGTACAATCCCCAGCACATGTTCCAACATTCACTTCACATTTCTGTTTTCATGTGGTCACTTCTAGTTTTTGGCTCCACATAGTGAGTGTTTCTATACAACAACATTCCTGAAGCTGTAGCTGCAGTCCCTCCCAATCTCTCCTACAAGCAAGTTGTGTTGACATGCATGCAAGCCAGTGGATTCACAGTGGTCAAGCGGTCAGCAGCAAAGACTGGCCTTATCATGAGGTTCTCAGAGCTGCACTTGGATTTTGAATTTATTTATTCATTTGTTTTTTTTTTTTTTTTCGGACACAAACTCATCTAGTGCCAGCTGGCTTCAACCTTGCTAGCTACTGTTGCCCAGGATGGCCTTGAGCTTCTGATCTTCCTGTTTCTGGATGCTGAGAGCACAGTTGTGTGCGAAGAAGACAAGTATGAGTATGGCTTTGGTCAGTGTGGTGCAAACACTCTCTACAGACATTCTTCTCTGGTTCAGGACAACATGCTATGTTGATAAAATTCTAAAGATTGTAATAAAGAGTAAAGTCTGTAGTGACCTCAGAGCCTTCTGTCTCTAGACTTATAACGCCAAATGTTCCACAACACCACCAGCTGAAAGCCAAGCATTTTAACCATCTGAGCCCACTCGGGAAATTTTATATTCTACTTATAACACCTCTCTGGACTGTGGAGCTGTGAGAGCTGAGGTCACTTCCTGTCACCAGCGCCAGCACCAGCACCAGCGACCAAAGAACCGAACGAGGCAAGAGTCTTCGGATTAAGGACACGGGTCATTTGGGAGAAGCAAATGCCATCAGTTTATTGCAGCCAGCAGCTTATATACAAGGGGAGATGGGAAAACATCACCTGCTAGCAGGACGAATTCCCACACCCCATCATAAACAAGGAAACCACAACCCCCACCCATGGCCAACGAAGCAAGAAGGGGATGGGGGCAAGGAACAGGATGTTAGTGGGCGAGGCTTAACAAAACAGGAGGTACCTGTGGTTATGCTGAAAAACAATTCACAGAGACCCCGTGGGGGCTGTGTCCCAACAACTTCCCTGTCTTCTGTCCACTTTGACTTAATGAAGCGATGGGTACAGACCAGTAAAGTGTATTCCAACTTCCATCGCAGCCCCCATTTCATCCTGTTACTAACTCCCTGAATTCAGTGGAGACAAACAACGTAGATAGGTTTTGTTTTCTTTCTGTTGGGTAAACATATCTAACAGTACCTGCCTTGCTGCTATGGCAATATCTATTACAAGGATGAAATGGGAAGCAACTTGGGTTGAAAAAAGCATGGCAGAACCCTTTCTTAACAGGAAACGTTCTGCAGGAAGAATTCTCTCTGAACCCCATTGACTTGGTGTGCCTGGCTGCAGAGCAGAGAAAGTTGAGTCATGCATTTAACCTTCCTGACAGAGGCAGGGTTTGACCTGCATTCCACTAGCTTTTGTGAGCGGCTTTTGTGAGCGCTGTGAGTCTGGTTATATTTTGTCATATTTGGAACATCAAGATAGCTAAGTCCCTTTGCACAAACCCCCACCCCAGTGTAATTTTGTGCTCGGTCCCAGGTTGCAGAAGAGCTTCAGTTTCTTCAAAAGCCATCACGAGTTTGCTCGATTGCTTTGTGTGTCTCTAACAAAGGACCTGAGGTCTGTAAATTTGTTCACTTCACATTGTCACTGATAGAGATGTAATTCTTTCCTTCTCTTCCAAATTCAGTAGAAAAACATTGCCCAAGGCATACATCACTACTTATCAGATATTCAGGGTTTTTTTTTTTTTTCCTGTAGCTTTTCCCCTGATGTGTCTCAATGAGGCCAAATCTCACATAAAATGAAGCTTTCAAATAACTAACAATGGTCTGTTTTGCACTTGGTGCTGAAATAGAACTGATCTCTTAAAAGAAAGCATTAAGGGATGGGAGGTGTTTGGTATGTTAGGTTAAGAAATTAGAAATTCAAAGCTCTTTCCCATTCTTTTAAATTCTCCATCCCTATGTTTTCCAAGAGGCCCTTAGAAATACTCACTTGTTAGAGTTTGAATGTAAAAGACTGGGAGCTCATATGTTTGCATAGCCCCAGCTGGTAACACTGTTTTGGGTGGTTGAGGCATCTTTAATACATGGTGCCTGGCTGGTGGGAATGGGTGGCTGGAGGGGCCTTTGAAGGTTGTCTGTCTGCTCCTGGTTCTGGCCTTCTGAAGGGGAGTGTTCCACTCCCCTTCTGTATGCAAGCAAAAAGCTTTGCCTTTTGTCCCCAACACTCCAGAGCCACAGGGGGTTTGTGGCTGTTGGGCCATGAGGGACTGCAATTCCTCTGAAACCATGAGCGAAAATAAGACCTTTACTCAATGTTGCTTCATTAGTCTGTTCTGTCACCCTCCAGAGAAAGCAGTTACAATACCATTGTCACATCCTATTCTCACACCAGCCCTCCCCACTCTTCAGCAGATTTCCCCCTGGGGAAGATGGAGGTAGCAATGACAGAATCTCTTGCTATGGCTTGGTTTTAGAAAGTTCCCCAGTGCTCAGGTTTTAAGCTTAGTCCCCAGCCTGGGGTCCTATATGGAGAGATGGCAGAATCTTTAAGAAATTGAGTCTAATGGTAAGTCCTAACTCACGGGGGATATGCCCTCTAAGAGGACTGAGATAGTCGGTTCTAGGCATTCTGTGGCTCCCTGGACATGAGGTGAATGGGCTTGCTTCATCACAAACCTCCACCATGATACGCTTCTTTGACATAGAAAAAGAACAAGAGTGCAAATCGGTCATGACCTGAGACTCCAATCTGCCCCAGCCCACAGTGTTCTGATAATTCGTGGATGCGAGGGGGACTAAGCCTGAAAATAAATGGGTGAGAAAAAAAGAGCGAGACCAAGCAGTGTCCTTGTCAAGGTCTAATTTTATTGATTATAAGCAAGGAGTTTTTAAAGAGAAAGGAGGAAGTAAGGGAGGGGGGAGGAATGGGTGTTAAATGCTCTCAGACCTGAGCAGGTGTCCGGAACTTTCCTGTGGTTTATCTCGAACACTAACCTAAGGGATGGGGTGCTTGACTAAATTGGCGGTTTAGCATGGAGGTCTCCAAGCCTCTTGTAAAGGAGACTTTTATATCTGACCAGGGCTGGCTCCTGACACCAATCAGAGCTAAAACAAACCTTTTCTCAAGTTTATTACATCAGATGCTTGTCATAGTGGTTAAAAACATGAGTAATACACTTACGGGCAAAAATGTTACATTCCCAGGACTCGGGGAATTTTTTCAGACCAACGATGATGAGTGTTCATTATCACCGTCATTGGTATCTTAATACTATTTTCAATGTGGTATTGTTATTAGAACAGTCTTCTTAGAAGATGCACTTACATTTTAAACCACTGGTCCCTGTTATCCCCTTTATTTATACCCACACTAATTACCATCAATGGTGTAGCCATGCTGGCTAGAGCATGTACTCCATTCCACACTAGCACAAAATTATCAGGACTCTCCTGAGATCACTCATGTTTCCTCTGTATATTTGACACTAGCATTCAATGCCGGGGGGGCGGGGGGGGGGAATGTCTGCCTGTGTTTCACTCATATCATCTTTAGCCCTGTTATAATGGTCTTGTGTTTGGTACCGTGAGAAAAGGTTCTCAATAGGCCAGCCATAACTGCTGACAGAACTCATGAATGGCATGTCTGTTTCCAGGAACTGAAGGGTCTTTAAACACAGGCAAGCCACAAGAGAGACACACAGACAGACAGACTGTAGTGTGCACACCCGATCTGAAGACCTTATTTTCCTCCATAACGGGGACTCTCTGCACATCAAACAACCATATCTTTCTCTCCCTCCCCAGAGCCCAGCAGCTGCAATTATATTTTATCTTCCTATAATTTGGATTAGTCCAGATACCACAAATAAGCGAGATCATATAAAATTATGTAAGGATCAAAGAGCATGGCTAAATCATATGTTGTGAGATGTGGAAGGAGCCATATGGATCTGTCTATCCAATCGTGTCTTTGAGATGGAAGAGACCATTTTTCTTATTTTAAATTATTAAGGGGGCTGAAGGGTGGCTCATCTGTTAAGAGCACTTACTGCTCTTCCAGAGAACCTGGCTTTGGATCCCAGCACCCACATCCAATGGCTCACAATCATTTGTAACTCCAGCTCCCAGGAACATGATGCCCTTTTCTGGCCCCTGTGGTCACCTACATACATGTCGTACACACAGGAACATATACAGAAACACAAGAAAGAGAAATTATTCAGTAACAGAAGGCCCGCTAACTTTGAGGGTCACATCCTATTCTCCTACAAATTGGATCACTGGATTCTGACACTGTTCCTTTCCTTGTTCTGAACATATCTTTTGGGGGCTGTTTATTAAGATCTTAGTATTTGACTGAAATAAAGCCAATGACTAATGGCAGTTTAGTGCCCTTACCTACCTTGAAGACTTTTGGCATTCTTGAATTCACTATTGACTTTCTGAATTATTCATTTTATTCCTCGAGTCATTGAACTACAGTTAACTGATTATGAGATCCTGGAATGGCAATGTTTTGCAAACAGGCTCAGCCCTCTGGTTTTAGGGGGTGAAATGGGGAAAGTACAAGAGGGGGAGGAAGGTTAGCCATCAACCCAAAGCCAGAAACAAAGAAAATGCTTTGTGGCGTCTCTGTCTCTGTTGGCTCACTCCCACACGAGTGTATGTTACTGTAATTAAGTTCTCAGTTCCAAACTTTGCACAATTGCAATATCCAAGGGCACTTCAGAAGCGGAAAAGCTGAAGCATATGTTCACACGCTTATTTTTAGCATTCATTAATTGTCTGAAGGGTTTCATGGTGACATTTCCATACATGATATACTTCTGTCCTATTCACAACTGCTGTCCCCCTCCTGTCTCTCCCCTTCTTTTCTCCCCCACATCCCTAATGGTCCTCCTTTTACTTTTATTTCTTTTGTTTCCCTTCTAGATTTCAGATACGAAAGAAAAGATCAAATACTTATTCTTGTAATATTAATAGGCTTAGTTCACTGAATCGGATGAGCTCAGATTCCATCCATTTTCTTGAGAGAGATATAATTTCGTTCTTCATCGTTGAATAATTGTATATATGTGCCACATTTTCTTTATCCATCAGCCCACTGATGGACATCAAAGCCAGTGCTGGAGTGTGGTCACTGTGAGTATTGCAATGGTAAACACAGATATGCAGGAGTTTCTGTCGTAAGCAAAACTCAAAATGTGTTTAAAAATCTTAAATAGCAGTTGAAACTTTGAGGGGACTGGAAAGACTGATGAGTCAGCAAAGCACTTGCTACGCAAGCATCTTTTCCCCAGCACCCGCATACAAATGACAACCACAAAGCTATGTGCAGAGTCGCGCAGCCATAACCCCCACCCTGGAAACATGGTGCCATGCAGATCACTGGAGGTTGCTAACCAGCCAACCTAGCTGGATTCAGTGAGGGGACCCTGTCAAAAACGTAGGTAGATGAAGACATCTAGTGTATGCCGCTACGTGTGCTATACACGCCCACACAAACATGTACATACGTCACATACATGTACAAGAGAAGAAAAGCAAAGGAACCCAACCCAGAAGCTACTAGAGAAAAGCGTACAGGAAACTCTTCACCCTAGGCACCGGTAATGACTTCCTGAAAGGATCAGCTCAGAAAGGAACAGCTAGAAGTGACAACTTGCAATGAGTTCAACTTTAAAAAGCTTCTGGGCAGCGAATGGAGCAATCAGCAGAGTGAAGAGATGGCCCACGTAATGGGAGAAAAGCTTTGCCAGGGTTAGGGCTAATATGGAAAATATGTAAAGAGCCTGAACATTGAAGGAGCAAATCAATACCTGGAAAAGTGAACTGGACACTTCTCAGATTAAGTTTGAAATTAAGTTTTCCCGATAAGTACATGGAAAAGCATTCAACATCCTTAGCCTTCAGCATAATGCAAATAAAATCATATTGAGATTCCCTCTCACCACCTCACCCGGCAAGGACGGCTATCATACTGAAGACAAACAATGGCTGGTAAAGGGACCAGTAGGAAAGAACTATTCCATGGTGTTGGCAGGAATGTAAGTAATTACAACACTGTGAAAATGGGCACACAAAAAAATACAGATACAAATAGAATTACGACGAGCTCTAGCTATGCCATTTCTGGGCATCTAAATTAAGGACCCACACATTTATTTGTGATTTGGCAAACAGCAGATTTATAAATGAGCCTGGACAATGTCCAACATCTTAGGTGACAATGACAATGGTGACAAATGGTGTCCCTTTCCTAAGTATGAAGTGTAGGGTCACTTTATACTGTAGCCAGGCATGGCCCAGTACGAAATGAGTTCCTTTTAGCTGATGTGTGTCTTTGTTTCAGTCAGGTGCAAACGCAGGCAAGCATGCTGCATTATTTTTACTAGAGTTGAACAAACAAGCCCTAAATCTCTCCTGAGAATTCCAACATCATCATGTTGCAGTTTCCAGTTACAAAGCCCTGTTTCCATTTGATCTCTTCTTGGCTGATGGACAGTCTGAGTCCTAACTGAAAAGGACCCAATAACACAACAAAACTGTGCTTTGGGGAAGAGTCTACCAACTCCACACAGGCCATGAGAGGGGGATGTGTGGTCATTTGGTGTTCAGAGTTACCCGAAGAATTTTTCTAAGACTCAGGGCAAGAATTCTCTTTTCCACTATGGAACACAAGCAACATAGACCTTGGAGATCTAGATTTTTAATTTTTACTTATTTAATGTTTTATGTTTTTTATAGATTTTCATGTTCCAATCTGATACACAGATAGTGGCTGTTTTAGGATGTTTGGGGATTTTTAGGAAGAGGGGTGTGTGTGTGAAAGAAGTGGTTCTCTGGAGGGATGACTTTGAAGTTGACAGGTTGGCTCTACTCCATGTTCCAGGTCCAAAAAATGTGAGCAAACAGCTTCAACCTGTGGTAGTACAAATTATCATACGCGGGCTTGGGATGATGTGGGTTAATTTGATTGGGGAGAAATCACTTACATGAGAAACAGATAACCCAGGGTCAGCACTCGGAGCATCTAATCTCAGCTGCCCTCTGAGCCTGACCAGAACCAAGCGAACGATCCTGTCCCCTCCCCCAGATCAAAACACGTACACAGCTGTGACTGTGCCCAAAAGGGCATGGTCAGCGCCACAAGTACCTAGTAAGGTCTCTCACGGCATCAACCTCTTGCTGCTGCAGTTTCTAACTCTTCCACTACCATGCCTTCACCCACCAGGATGTGTGGTACCCTCAAACCGTGAGGCAAAATGAAGCCTTCCTCCCGGAAGCTGCTGCGTAGTCAGGGCTCTCTAGAGGAACGAAGCTGATAGAATGAATATATGTTCAAGGAAGATCCGCTCAATTGGCTTACACACTGCCATCACAATAGTCTCCAGGGATTTTAGGTTGCAGTTGAAACTGACCATCATAAAAACTTTCCAAGGTATTTGTTACTTTTTTTTGTAACCAATACGAAGGAATATCCCACATGGCCCTAATACCAAGATGGACAACTTCTGGGTCCTTTTGTTTAACAAGAAGCATTTGGTAGGAAGGATGCTCACATACAGATTCCATGTTCCTGTGGACTCAGATAAAACTGAATACTCCAAGATACCCCTGTCAGTCATGACACTTAGTGCTGATGCCTCCGAAGCAATACCTGGCTTTTACCAAATTGTGTCACTAGAAGTGACTCTTTGTTCCCAGCCATCTGTAGTTCTCAGTTGTGTCCTGTCAGCCCTTCAATTTACATGAGAAGCCTAACGATACAGAACTTTTAACTCATGGCATTCTTACAAAGAATGCCTTTATGAGATGTGATTCCCAAGTACCACCTTAAGGTGGCAATCTGAGACAGTCATCACATCTGGAAATTTATCGGTGTTTTATGCACAAGGAAAAGAATGATACACACATGACTGGCAGACCAGTTGGTGAGTGGACTTGAGGCCACTCTAGTCTTTCCGTTTGGCATTGTGGTTCCCTAGTGTCTGTGTACACAATACAATTAAGATCACAATGTTCTCAGCATTTATTTTTTCTGCCATTATTTTGTGTGTCCGTAATTTCTGTCTTCCCCTCCAACAACTTTCTTGTGGTCCTCTATGAGTCACCCTTGCTCTGTGACAGCCCTTCACCTGTATTCTTTCCGGTCACTTCCTAATGTGTCCTTGGCTTTGGTTGCCCTGAATTCCCAAAGCCTCTGCTTCTCTCCGTGGGCTCCTGGGACCAATTTAAAGGAACTGATAGAAGACAATAGCTTAGGTGTCAACTTAGGTGACCGTGCCCTTTAGGAGACCACTGTCAGTTCTTGAGACAGTTTATGCTACTGACATCTAGTGATCTGCAAAGCACTGACAGTCCCTAAAACAAATCATCTAGCACTAGATGGCAATAGTACCCCCAATTTCCTCAGTGTTGGGAGCAGTGATCCTTTCTAAAAAGCCTTTACCAAACAGAATGACAGAAGCCAGGTCTTTCTGTGCCCATGGTGGTCAGAGAAGACAATAGGTTTCAAAAGTGGTAGGGTGGTTCCTCTAGTTAGGTAACAGGAGCAAAAGATGCCTTGGAGTGTGTGAAGTGAACATTCTTAGTGCCACACAGCAGAGATTTGATACTAGAGGAGAGCAGACTGGGGGTGGGGGTGGGGGTTGGGGAATGACTGTGGAAGGAGCGTTCTCAGGCCCAGTAGAGTTTGTCATGTGACCACAACGGAGCTCCTGCTGTAGGATGTGCACTCAGGGGGCTGGTGAGGGGGCTCAGCAGTTATAAGGGCATGCACTGCTCTTCAGAGGACATGAGTTGGATTCCCAGAAGGATGCCCAAACTTGCCTGTAACTCCAGCTCCAAGAGAGTCTATATATAACTCTATATATCTAGAAAACCTAGCTAACCTAACTATAAGTTTTGACTATTATAGATAACTATCTATAATCTGTACTTAATTATATATTACATTTTAAATGAGCTATCTAAACACAATACCTAAACAAGAGAAGAAATATACATATAACAAAATTGATCTCAAATTTGTATCACTAAACCAAAATCCATATCAATGTAAAGTATTCATTTCTATATCATATTCCCCTTTGTTCCTTTGGAGATTGGTTTGATCCTTAATCATTTATAACCAACAAAATTTAAATGAAAACAAACATTTATAAACAATTTTTGGGATTTTGGGCATAGTTATCTCTAAACTGCTTCCTGCTGTTTGGGGATGCTGTCATGGGGATCATGAGAAAATACAGAAACCTGGCCGAATCCTGGCTGTAGTACTCTGCATGGCTGCATCATCCAGGTGTCTTGGATGTTGGATCACCTGGGCCACTGTTTCAGGGGGTCTTGCTTCATCAAGCCATATTAGCCTGGAAGGAATCCACAGCTTTTCACTTTCTGTGGAAACAAGGAAAAAAAACTCTTTTCCAAAGTAACCTGTCCTTAGATTTAAGTTTTGAAGTCAAAGCATTTTCAAAATATATAGGTTGGATTAATCCAGCAGCGTTTATAATCAAATATCTTTTAGCAGCTGTTGCTCTTTCCTCAGCAATCACAAAATTTAAAGACAACACAATAATATACAGAATCCAGACTCTCTGTGTATTTTCCATCTTTTATGTGGCTTTTTTATTACTATATTTCTTTTATTATTTCATTTTCTGAGACAGGGCTTCTCTGTGTATTTTGCCTATCCTGAAATTCACTCTGTACACTAGGCAGGCCTTGAAATCACAGAAATTTGCTTGCCTCTGCCTCCCTCAGCAAATCCTACAAGCATGCACCACCACGACTGGCTACTCTATTCCTTTTTTAACCACTTATCCTTTCTTCTTGTATCTCCCAAGCCTACCTATACTTTTTAAACACATTGTAAATCCTTTAGAGGGTTTTCTTCATCTGAATCTATCTTTACTGTAAATTTTTTTCAGGCCATGAGTCTTTTATCTGCCAAACAAATTGCTAGGATTAAAAGGGACATTTTTAGTTGCTGGCTTTCCAACATGGTGGGCATAAGTTTACCGCCACCACTGGGAGCTGTGCTCAGTGCCTCAATTCTTAAACCTTTATGAGTAAAAGCTAAATCTGCCATGCAGCATGCTGGTCATTACTGCCACCAGCTTCTCACACACACCATTTTTGCTTGGTAGTGGGTCCTCTTAAAAGAGTCCTGCACGTTTTTTGTTTTTCTGTTTTTTATGCTGAGTCAGGAAACCTCCATTAAAGGAGCTGCTTAAGCTTCTGTTTGTCTCTAGCAAAACAGAGCCCACCCAAGAAAATGCTGCTACCAAGAAACTGTGCTTATTTCTGTTCTTTTGTATCTAAAATCCCTTTTTAAGCTTTTGTCAGGTTCTACATGAAAATTTGTGCCCCACGTTGCTGGTGCCATTTTGGAAGCATGAGTTTTCTGGCCCAGCAGGTCCCAAGGCCCTTCTGATTCCATCGGAGCCAGTGGAAGCCTATCCTACCACCAATACAACAGTGATTTTCAAAAGCTGCCCTGGGATCTGAGCCATATACATTTCATTTATGGTGCAAATTTCCAGTTTATCTCAAATGCTGTGGAAAAATTCTTCTGTACTCTGTGTGAATATATGTTGCTATGACTGGTTTAATAAGCAAGCTGACTGTCCAATACATGAATAAGATAAAGTTAGGTCGGTACATCAAAGTGAAAATGATGGGATGAGAAAGGGCAGAGTCAGGGCAGTCACCAGCCAGATGGAGAACAAGTAAGAAACACAAAATGGGGTAGAAGGAAAAGTGATGAGACTCAGGGCAGCACATAGATTAATAGAAATAGGTTAATGTAAGAGCTAGTTAGTAACAAGCCTGAGCTATTGGTTGAGCATTTATAATTAACATAAGCCTCAGTAAGTTTATTTGAGAGTAACTGAAGGGCAAGAAAACTCTGCCCACACTCAAAGACAAAGAATATTTTGCTCTCAGCTGCAAGATTCCTGCCTTCTACCTCTAATGTCATCAACCCTGTGCTTCTTGGTCCCTCTTCTCTCTTATCACTTAGGATGAGCTAGATAAGCAAAGAAGGCTTCTGACTCCCTTCTCCCCAGCAGCCACTTTGTGGTCCTAGCATGTACCTGCTGTCCAGAGATAAGATAGTGAAAGAACTTTTCTTGACATTGTTATTTTCCAACTCCAAGTCTCTCAATCCAAATCAATGGCATTTCCCCCTAATGAGCCCCCAGCAGACACCCCACTTCCAAGTAATCTGTCTTCTAGACTTGCCATTGGCAGTGGGGAGATATAAATGAACACAACCAATAGTGGCCTAAGAAACTCCCTTCTGTTTTGGTGACTGCCAATCAAGTAAAGGGAGATTTTTGACTATAACACTGAAAACAATTTCAAGGCAAATCAGAGAGAAGGAAAAAGCTAGACAGTTTAAGTATGGAGAGAGAGAGAAAGACGTAGAAAATAGAAAATGGAAAGAACACACAAAAGACATGGGCACAAGCTTCTCAACATATGGTTTTGTGTGTTTTTGTTTATTTGTTGTTTTGGGGACAGAATCTCACACAGCCCAGGCTTGTCTTGAGCTCCCTACGGAGCAGAGGAGGACTCTGAACTCCTGATCTTCCTGTCTCCACCTTCCAAGTGTTGGGATTATAGATGGAGGCCACCACTGTTGGCAATTTTGTCTTTTAACACATTATTCAGTGACTGGAGAGATATCCCAGCAATTAAGAGCACTTGTTACTTTTACAGAGGACCCTGGTTCCGTTCCCAGCTTCTACATGGTGATCCACAACCGTGTGTATCACCAGTTCTAGAGGGACCTACACTTTTCTTCTGGCCTCTGAGGACATGGACATACATGCAGACAAACACCCATGAGATAAAATAAAATATATATTTAAAAATACATTATATTGTTCAGAGGATGCAATCTTTAACAGGGCTTAGATGTTTTTTTTTAAGTTTCAAGATTAAGCAAAACTGTAAGCATGTTTGCTTTTGTCTTAAATGCATTTTGTTTTGCAAATAAAACAGTGAAGTAGTTTTTGTAAGAGAGATGCCAACACAGTGAACTCAAGGCTGTGAGTGCTCTGGCCACAAGTGAGCAAAGTCTGTTGGTTTCAGCTTCCTCGTTGGAGGAGCCTTTAGGAAAACAAGCAATTTTGACTTTGTGGGTTCTGTTTCTCATTTACAGTCAGCTTTAGAGTGAGGAGGCTTCTTTCCTTTTTTGTCCTGGTTGATATTTTTGCCTCCTTGACATTGGGGCAGAGGGAGTCTCAGTGGGGTTAAAGGCATGTGATCCCAAGTGCTGAGATCATCTTTGTGTGAGCTGTTTCTCTTTAGGACTGGATCAATTTTGTGTAGCTCAGTGTGGCCTTGAACTAACAGAGATCCGTCTACCTCTACCTCCCAAGTGGTGGGATTAAAAGTGTGTACCACCACTGTCTGGCTTCTATAGTTTGTAGCTGACTGCTTTCTGAATCCTCAGGTGAGCTTTAATAAATTATAAATAATATATCACCACACTGCCTGGTGTATCTTCCCTTTCTTATTACAACTTCATGTGCCATGATCATGGTGGGTACGCATGTCATTTTTCTGTTCTTTCCATGCTCTGTGACTGGAACTCTGTGAGGTCCTGAGTACAGGAAACCGATCACAATAGAGTTCATCCACTGAGGAAAATGGGAATCACTCATCCCATTGCTCCTGACAGTCAAAGTAAAGTATGTATGTGTGTGAGTATGCATGTGTCCATGTTTGTATGAACGTGTATGTGTGTATATGTGTGTATGAATGTGTGAGTGTGCATGTGTGTATGAATGTGTGTTTGAATGTGTGAGTGTGCATGTGTACATGTGTGTATGAATGCATGTGTGTATATGTATGTATGAATGAATATGTGTGTATGAATGTATATGTGTGTAAGGATGCATGTGTATGTGTGTATATGTGTGTATGAATGTGTGAGTGTGCATGTGTACATGTGTGTATGAATGCATATGTGTGTATATGTATGTATGAATGTCTGTGTGTATGAGTATGCATGTGTATATGTGTGTAAGAATGAGTATGTGTGTGAGTACACATGTGTGTATGAATGTATATGTGTGTAAGGATGCATGTGTATGTGTGTATGTATGTGTATGAATGTGTATGTATGTGTGAGTATGCCTGTGTATGAATGTGTTATGTGTGTGTCCAGAAACAAACAAATAGACAAAGCAAGTGGGCGAAATTTTCATGTACTTAAACATAATAGAAGCCATTTGTCTTAAACCAGACACCATCTGTAAATTTGGCCACTGCAATGAATGCACACAAAGCAACCGCCCTGTGATTCCATCTCAAGTATCAGAGTTGAAGGATCAGGCAGAGAAGAGGGGCCAGGATCTATTCACTCCAAGTCTCTTTCAGCGACTGGTCCATTTTCCCTTTAGCAAGAATTGTTTTTGTTAAGGCTTTGCTGTTGAGTGTCGTTGGTATTTCAAAGAAGGCTTTCTGAAGGAAATACATGACAGGACATTTCTGGGGGTTTTATTTTGTTTTTGTAGGCAGAGAGTTGTCATGTGATCCCTGGAAGTGATGTAGCTGGGCAGAATCTGACACTAGCCAACCATAGAGGTCTGGAGGTCTGTGCAGACAGGCAGGAAGTGATGTGTAGCTGAGCAGAATCAGGATATAAGCAGGGACAAACAGGAAATCACTTTCTTTTCTGCTGAGCAGTCATTGATGCAGCAGGCAACGGAGTTGCAGGTCCGGCATTCCCCGCTAAGCCAAGACCATGTGAAAATACATAGATTAACAAATATGGGTTAATAATTAAGACAGAGCTAGCCAATAAGAAGCCCTAGTTACCAGCAAACAGATTTATAACTAATATAGTGTCCGTGTGTTTATTTGGGGCTCAAGGGCCACAGGACCTGCCAGAACAGAAAACTCATGTAATGGTCACTTCATCTCTCTGTTTTGGAAATAAGATCTAAACAAGAGGAAGTGAGCAGTCTGACACCTGGCAGCAAACAAATCAGCCTGTGGTCCACGTACATAGTTAGGGCCTGACTCTCCGGGCCTGTGGCTACTCAGGAAAACCCCACCTACGTTCACCACCTTCTCCTGAATGTCTTCTTCTGAACCTCCAAGAGAGTAGTGTGCTTGTTTGTTTCTCTCCAGGGGCCACCACCACCCACCACCACCACCCCCCAAAAGTGTAGTCTTATGAATTCCCAGCCTTAGCTTGGCTTGTTTCTAGCCAGAGTTTCTAACTTAAATTATCCCATTCTCTTTACCTATGCTTTGCCTCTGGGCTTTTTACCTTTCTTCATTCTCTGTATCTTTCTTTCCTTCTTACTCCATGGCTGGGTGTCTGGGTGTCTGGGTGTCTGGGTGTCTGGGTGTCTGGGTGTCTGGGTGTCTGGGTGTCTGGGTGTCTGGGTGTCTGGGTGTCTGGGTGTCTGGGTGTCTGGGTGTCTGGGTGTCTGGGTAGCTGGCCCCTTGCATCCTTCTCTCCTTTTCACACTCCCCTCTTCCTCTCTAGCCCATTTATTCTCTCTGCCTCCTATTTATTCTCTCTGCCTGTCAGCCCCGCCTATCTCTCTCCTGCCTAACTATTGGCCATTCAGCTCTTTATTAGCCCATCAGGTGTTTTAGATAGACAAAGTAACACAGCTTCACAGAGTTAAACAAATGCAACATAAAAGAACGCAACACATCTTTGCATCATTAAACAAATGTTTCACGGAATGAATGACATAACAGCGTAAAGAGCTTAAACTAATATTCCACGGCAAAGAGTGTCCTGCTTGGCTGAGGGTATAGTGTTTGTCTAGCAGATCTCACCAAGCTCCCTTACTGTTTCAGCCCCCAGCACCACCCAAAAGCAACAAAACCAAACCAGAAGCAAATCAGGATGTAATAGGAAACCAGGTGTGTTTGTTTGTGCTTTAGTTACTTGTCTTGATGAGACAAAACACCTAACAAAATCGACTTAATAAAGGGAGGGTGAACAACACTATGATTATGGAAAAGCAGGTATCCCAGGGAAAGGTCTGAAAATCCCAGGGAGACAGGCAGAGGTGGCACACACCTTTAATCCCAGCATTCAGGAGGCAGAGCTGAGTTCAAAATCAGCCTGATCTACAGAGTTTCAGGACAACCAAGACTACACAGAGAAACTCTGTCTCACCTACCCACTCCCAAGTCTCCCAACCAAGAAATGGGAGGGGTTACTTTGGCTCTCATTCAAGGGTGTGGTCTATGGTGATGGAGACCACAAGGCAACTGGTCACATGGCATGCAGTCAGGAAGCAGAGACAGGTGGATGCTGGTGCTCAGCTCCTTTTTTGGGACCCCAGCCCATAGAATGGTGCCGCTCACATTTAAGGTGTGTTTTCCCATCTCAGTCAACCTAATTTACAAAATCCTTCATAGAAATGCCCAGCTGCTGGTTTCCATGATGATTCGAAATCTTGCCAAACTGGCAATCAAAATTAACTGCCACAGAATACAACTGCAATTCTAGTGCTTGGGAGGCTGCTGTGGGGGTGTTGTGAGTTTGAGGGCTCTAGCCTACACCACACAGCAAGTTCCAAGTTGACCTTTACCACAGTGTGAGACCCTGTTTTCTTGGAGTGTGTGTGTGTGTGGGGGGGGGGGAATCCCTCTCATTTACCTCCCTACAAAACAAAATTGTTGTGGTTCTTAGAAAGATAAGAGTTCTTGATGTATGCAACTTCAGGGGAGGGCTGGGAGTTAGCAAGCCAATGTGGAAGTTTGCTCAAGGTGAAACTGGGGTGAATTCAACTTTACACAGGATGAAGTGGCAAGTATAGCTACCCCTTGCCAGTTCTGGCATCCTTTGCCTTGACATTCTAAGATACCATATGTACTGTCCTCTTAGGCCTGAACTCTCTTGTTAATTTTTCTCAAAAATACAAAGAGCCATGCACTTTAGAAGCCGTGTTTTGATGGAGCAAAATGCGTTTCCCTCAGGCAGCCATGTCGACCATCTTTCTGTCACTGTGATGGGATACCTGACAAATCCCACTGCTGTGAGGATGCCTTATTTGGGCTCATGATTTCAGGGGTATCAGCGTGTGATCCTTTCACCCCATCACTTCGGGCCTGTGGAAATGTCATTACATAGTGGCGGGGCGGGGGGGGGGAGTGAGTGCAGAGGAGACCAGTCACCTCAGGGTGTCCAGGAAGCAAAGAGAAGAAGGATCTATGTCTCATTATCCCATCTGAGGGCACACTCCTAATGTTCTGACTTCCTCCCACATAGCCTCAACTCTTGTAGGTTCTAGCGCTTTCCGGGAGCGAGGGCTATTTAAGCATAGAGGCATAAAGGAGTCCTAGCTGGTGACGCTGTGTGACGACAGTGACAGTGACTGATGCTGTTACAAGTACAGAACTCCAAGGCTTGCCAGAAGCCACCAGAACCTTCCTTTGGGGCTTCTTAAAGGAGCCCAGCCCCATCATCTCACTGGCTTCCTGCATTCTCAGGCTACCTGCAAATTTGTCTCACTTCAAATCACTCAGCACGCGGCACTGTGCTGTAGGCCTAAAGAAATGAGTCCATTCACTGTCACAGGTGGCTCATTCGATACCCCACTGAAGGGTCCAAGATGCTTTGGATTTAAGGACTGAAAAGTGCTACAGTGAGATATTTCAAGTGTTTGGGGGGTGGCATGGGGGATAGATGTGCCAGCCCACCATCTGAGGAGAAAGCACACAGTAGGGAGAGCCAGGCAGGAAGCCCTGAGGAGGGACCATGTGCTTTTCTCGTTTACTTCCTTTGAAGGACTGCATTACCAGGAGTCAGCTCTGTTGGTCTCTGAAACGCATGTCATATGCTTAGCAGCTGCTTTTAGAAATTGTCGTAAGAGTTTCTTCTGCAATGCTTTAGGAATTCTATGCAGATAAGTCATAAGTCCCAAAGAACACGTCAGTTAATGAAGTTCCATGCTGTTCTACTTACTACAGTGATGCATGCATTATAGAGAAATGAGCGCTTTTTAAAGGAATGAACCTCAGGCCCGTTATCCTCACGACTTGGGAAGCTGAGGCAGGAGGATCACACGTTCAAGGACAACCTAGACAATTCCCTGACATCCTGTCTCAAAGTGGATAGTAAAACAGGGCTGGGGATGGATTGGATCAGGGGTCAATTCTGGCCCAACGTGTGTGAGTCCTAGATATGACTCAGTGTCACAAAAAATAAAGATGTTAAAAAAAACTTTAAAAAAATCCTTCACATAAAAGCCTTGTAAAGTCAAACAGACCTGCACTTTTACCCTGGGTCTGGCTAGCAAAAAAAATCTTTAAAACACTAATTGTGCAAACAGTACTTCATTTAATTTGATAAAAATCCTTAATGGATATTTCTTGAGCTCTGTAGCAAAACAAAGCTTGACTTCAAGTTGATTGCTTTCTCCGAATCAGCAAGTAGACCCTTGGATAGAACTTTCAACTCACTTCTGATTTCATTTATTCTAAAAGAAGGAAGGAAGGAAGGAAGGGAAAGGAAGGGAAGGAAGGAAGAAAGAAAGAAAGAAAGAAAGAAAGAAAGAAAGAAAGAAAGAAAGAAAGGCGAGAGAAAGGAAGGAAGGAAGGAAAAGGAAAGAAGGAAGGAGGCAGGTAGGGAGGGAGGAAGGAGAGAGAGAGAAACCCTGAAAGACTTCAGTTTCACAAAGAAAGACCCCGTGTTGACAATCAGGGGACTTCACTGACTTCAGCCCCAGCTCTCAGACTGACTCACTCTGCAGCAATAAGGCAGCAGTCAGCTCCTGCTGATTCAGTGTGCTATTTGTTTATAGCTGTGTGGCATCGAGCATGCTATATAAAGCTGTTCAACTTCAGATTCCTCTCCGGTTAAATGAAAACCATGACTTCTTGCAGGGTTGCCATGGCAACAAAAATGAGTTACTATATCAAAAGTATGGAGAACAATGCCTGTGCTGCAGTATAACTAATATTCTTAATTCCTTTAGAATGTGTCTTCCCCTTCATCTTGGCCTCATGCCTCTACAGCATAAGGAGCAAGTTATTCGTCCAGATATCTCTCAAAATAAGAAATAAAATATGTCACTCACAGCAACTGCTCAGTAAAACTGACTGACCCGAGTTTCTGAGTCAAGGGTAAAGGCTGTGTGTTACCCAGTTTGTGGGTTGGTTGTTACTATTAATTTTTAAAAATCCAGTTATCTGGGAAAAATAAGAGAACGCCTCTTTTGGGAAAACATCTGTGGGGAAGACATTCCCACGAGAAAGTTTGTGTCAGGTTGAGAAATGCTTTTCAAATTCCCTTTCCTTGGGAGCCATGTTTGTCCCTCCAGGAGCCTCTCTGTTCTCACAGAACAGCCTGGAGCACACCAACCATTGGAGGATCCTCACCTTGCTGCTCGCTTTCTTCCTCTCTCTTCCTTCTCCCCAGCCTGTTCTAGATTTCCCAGATAACCCCTCCTCCCAGGAGGCCAAACAGTAAATTCATTACTGCGCTGACTTCATTGCTTCTATCCCTGGAAGCCCTGTGCTTTAGATCGTAATTATATTCCATTTATAAACATTATCTCTCAAAGAGAACTAATAGCTTCTTTGCTGTGCACTCTTGTGATTCTGTGGCTGCTAAGTTTACATGTCAGCCACATCTTGAGGAAAATAAAGTTTGTCTGTAAGATGACATCAGCCCTCTAATCAGCTCAGATTAGAACCTTGACGTTCACCAGCTAATCAGCCAGCAGAATTAAAAAATATACTAAAACATTCCGAACAGACCTGAAGGACCAGGATAAACTCAAAACTGATCTCGACATGTGAGATTCACATGGTCTGCGGGGATCAGAGAAGGGGCACACAGTCCCAGAAACTGGGGCTCAGAGTGGGGACATACAATAAAGAGTTAGGAATTGTAGGGAGGGGTGGGAGTTAGTAGACAGGCTTGTAGGTGAAAGTGCAACTCAAAGAGAAATTGCTCTCCACCATGCAGGTTCAACAAAGTGGTATGTAGATCCCATCTTCATACAAAGAAATGCCCACTCAAGATGATATATTCCACGGCCCTCCCAACAGAAGGGAGCATTAGGTAGGGACAAACAGCTTCCTATTTCAGCTAAAGAGACTTTGGAGATGTGGCCTTTTGGGATAACAACCTGCTCAGAAGACAGAGCTTCATGAATTTAATCTGAAAAGGAATCTGCTTTAGTTGGAAAGTGGCAGCAGTTATTTCTTATAATCGTTGCAAAATCAAATGACTTAATATAGTTGAAATGTTTACAGCAGGACCTGGCCTGTCATAGGAGATTGATAAATGTTTGCTATCATTACATTAATAGCTTCAAAACAATTACTGGGACTATTTGATTTAAGTCATTAACTTGCCATCCCCCACCCTCACCCTGGCAAGGCCACACTGCGACATGAAGAGGGTATTGGGACAGTCTCTTTGTTATGTCTCAAATAGGCACAAACCACCCGCCCTGGAGGAAGGGCATTTTTTTCCAAAGACTAAAGGCAGAAGCCAGTTAGAGTCTGAAATAATGGATAAGACAGAACATAGCATCCCATAATGACTTGTTACTACTTATGAGAAAACTGGGGTCCCTGAGGATTCCTTGCAGTCTCTTGGGCCCCTCTATTCTCAGAACACAAGCAATTTGGGCTGTTTTCTTCTTCTGAGCTGTGACTTTTGTTCTCATTCAGGACTGGTTTTGGAGTAGACCACAGTTCTCCCTCTTCCACGATTCATTCTGTTTGTCTAAACTGACCTCAAACATTCTCTACCCATCAGTTTTCTTACTGATCTCAATCAGGAGAGAGACAGGTGCTAATTAACGGGAAAGCAGTGGCAAAGTCACTGGGCTTTCCGTGAAGTCTGAGTGGGGTTGGAATATTTTCCTGACAAATGCTGATCCTGGTGCCTTCCAGTCTAGAGGCTGAATTTACTGAAGCATCGTAATTTACTGATTACTTTGTCCTTTTTGGTGGCTTCTCAAAATAAGGAAAAGTATAATTAAGGTAGATTAATTAGAGTTTTCTTACATTAGTGGCTTGTATCTCAGAAGAGTTCCAAACATGTATCTCTCATGTGTGGTCTCCTATCATGTATTTCTACCTCCTATCATGTATTTCTACCTCCACACTGGGAAAGTTGTGGGATGACACACATATTTACTTGACACCTCAACTTCTGATTAGTATCACAAGGAGCCCAAGTTCTGTTGTGCACTACCGTCTTTTGGAGGGTTTGTTTACACAGAGAATGTTGGTCCCACTGTTGGGGTTTCTCATTCAGTGTTGGTCCCACTGTTGTGGTTTCTCATTCAGTGGGCCTGGGGGAAGTGTGAAGAATGCCGCCTTTCCAAATGTTTCCAGGGGGTGCTGGGGACCACTCATTTACAGTTCTGTCTTGTGCTTCTGTTTTGCGGTCAAAGAAAGAGAGCCTATGTGCAGACTGAAGCCAGTGTAAACCACAGGACTAAAAACAATCACATCAAACCCACCCAGGATTGCTGGGCTCTAGGGTCCATCAAGGTCTAAAACGGGCTTCTGTGTTCTGATTCTCAGTTATACTAAAAAAAAAAAGTCTAACTTTGCTTATTGTTAAGCTGGTGTGTGATTTTTGCTAAGTGCAATAGGACAACCAATAGAACAGTTATGGTGGAGGTGTATGATAAAGCGGCTCTCATTACACTAGAGCATTGCACAAGTTACTTGTCCACAAGAGTTTAATCACCTTCATTAACAACAATATGGTGATATATTATTTTTGATTTGTTAGAGCTTTCCTGAGGATTCAGAAAGCAAAGTCAACCACAAACCATAGAAGCCAGGTACACACCTTTAATCTCAGCAGCCAGAAGCTAGGAGGTGGTGGTACACACCTTTAATCCTAGGACTTGGGATTAAGAGGTAGACTCTCTGTGAGTCCAAGGCCACCCAGATCTACCCAAGATTGATCCAGTCCTAAAGAGAAACAGCTCACACAAAGATGATCTCAGCACCTGGGATCACACTCCTTTAATCCCAGCATTAGGGAGGTATATAAGACAGGAGCAAGGTCTCAGTCTGGGGATTCATTCTCCAGCCACACTGAAGACAGGAGGTATTTATTCTACAGCCATGCTGAGCAGAGGTTATAGTCTGAGGATCAGCCCTGTCAGCCTGAGGTAGAGGTAAGAAGCTAGTGGCAAGCTGTTTTACTTTGGTGATATTCAGGTTGAACCCCAATATCTGTCTCTGGGTCTTTTATTTGTCCTGTTACACAACAATACCAACATGACAGCACTATGTATTTATTTATGGAGATCTGGTGCTGGTCTAAGCAGACAGACATTCCTCCCCATAGATATAGGCACAGAAGGTAAAGGCCAGTATGTGTTTGGCAAATCCAGAGTCATCCACACATTTACTCTACAATTGTCTGTTAAACACCAAACATGTGCTATGCACTAAGCCAGCTGCTAGAAGGAAATAGTGAACGATCCTTCTTGTCTAAATGGGGTGGAAGAAACTAGTAGACTGTATCAGTGTTCTACAGGCATCAGCTGGTAAAACTGACTCTGGAACTCACCAGCAGGAGGCATCAGACATGCGCTGTTAAACCTTTGTTCTCGCGTGCTAAGGCAACAGGAGAACAAAAACAGGAGGATGTTTACTGAATCATGAATAGTGAATTGTTTTAGCGATGGTCCTTAAGAATGCTCTGATGAACTGGGCTTGGTGGCGCACGCCTTTAATCCCAGCCCTCTGGAGGCAGAGGCAGGTGGATCTCTATGAGTTTGAGGTCAGCTTGGTCTATAGAGTGAGTTTCAGGAAAATCAGGGATCTGTAAAGAAACCCTGTCTCAAAAAAACAAAACAAAGACTCTATACTGGATTTCATGCTATAGGGCGTCATATGCCAGTTTAGAACATGTGAGAAACATGGAAGGTTAGAAGCTGTAAAAACCTGAATCTTGCATGGCTATCATTAACGTCGAACAAGAAAATTACCCCTGCACAATTATACACAAACACATTCTGTGTTATAATAGGAGGAGGGGAATCAAGATAGGACACTAGGATTTAGACTTGGCTTGACTAAGGGCCAGTTCTACCACCTGTTCTTAGGCATTCAATCATTAGTTGAAACCTCGTGGTAAATGCTGCCCTGCAGTGCCACTCCACAGGCTTGCGAAGAATCGAAAGCACTAATGAGCGCATAATGCCAAAGCCAGTGGCAAGGTGCTCAACAGACCGGAGCTGCGGTAACCGGTAAGAGGAGAGAAGTGAAGTACCCCTTGTCTCCAGGTCAATGGTGATGACTGGAACCGGAGTGTAGCACTTTCTCAGCTCCTGCAGATCGTGAGAAAATGCTGTTATTGACAACGTCGTCAATGGAAGTCTGCTGTGGGCGTGATTGTGCAACACGTTCTAAAGAGCTTCAACAATCTTAAGAAGCAGTCTGTGGCCCCATCCCAGGTGTCCCTAACAGTCCACCCTGAAGCCGTCCCCTCTGCCCCAGCTGGAAATGACATTTCACAAACTCCCCCGTGAACATCTGTCTTGCTGTGATCACACCCGCAGGGAGGCTGCAAGCAGTCTCACAAAATTAAAACTATTCAAAGTATTCCATAAAAGGAAAAAACATAAAGAATGACTAAATGTTATTCCTGTGTGGGGGCAGAATTCTAAACTTACAGAAAATAGTTCCCCACCTCAGTATTAGAAAAAAGATGTGCTCTTTGAATTCATGAGTCATCTATGAGCCATTGGAGGGTGGATCGTTTTCTTGGGAAAGGGTACATTTTTAAAAAGAGAAATGTCTAAATGCATGTATTAGGGGCTGCAGAAATGGCTTAGTGGCTAAGAGCCCGGGCTGCTCTTCTAGAGGATCTAGGTTCAATCCCCACCACCCACATGTCAGCTCAGCTGTCTATAATTCCACTTTCTAGCAGCATCTGATGCCTTTTTCTGACCTTAGACCCTGCATGAACATGGTGCACACACAAAGAGGCAGGCAAAACATCCATTGTTATATTTCACGAGGGTGACCACAGCGGGGGACAAACATGCCAGGCAGACAGAGCTTAAGTGAGAAGTTTTATTAGGAAGGAAGGGGGGAGAGAAAGGGGGGGAAGAGAGAAAAAAGGGAGAGACAGAAAAAGTCCCATCTGCCCCTTCAGAGGATCAAAAGAGAGAGCAGAAGTGGGTGGAGTTTTTCTCTTAAAGGGACATAGCAGCCATAGGACCCTGGGCTGGCCAGGGTACTGCCTGAGTGCATTCTGCCAGGTGACAGGAGGCAGGCCAGCATAATGCCTGAATCCTTAACCCATACACATAAAATAAAAACAAGTCTTTCTTCTAAAAGAACATCTCATGGCAGTCTGTTAAAATTGATATGTAGCAACATGATATTGATATTCTGGATTTATTGCTATTTATTTCATGAGTTTAAAATACTCACCATTAGAAAAATACTTTTAAATTAAAATAAGCATATTGCATTTTAAATCAAAACAGGCCCTGCGTGTCTGAAGCAAGTTATTAGAGCGATGAAATATAAAATTCATAAAGGTATATAGAATTATAGAATAGAGGATATGATGGGAATTTTAAACATTAGAGTCTAGTTCAGGAAACTGTCACAAGTTAACCACAGTTAGTAAAAAGGGACTGGAGACAAGGATGTGAATGCAGAAGAGAGACCCTGAGGAATACAGAGATGGCTTCCAGAAGTAGTTTGCACCCCTAGGGACAGCAGAACAAAGGGAAACGTAGGTGTGGAGGACCCCAGAGGAGCTGGATCCACCCATAGCATCACTCTGGGGAAACTCAGTACTTGGCTGCCATGGATACAGTTGCAGACAGACATGGGAGGGTAGGAAGCCCTAGAGGGAGGGACCCACCAGTTTTCCATAACGGGATGGGGAAAACGGTCAAGAACAAGGACTTCAAACCTGTTTCATTCCTTTTTTGCTTTCCAAGACAGGGTTTCTTTTTTGTAGCCCCGCCTGACCTGGAACACTCTCTGTAGACCAACCTGGGCTCGAACTCTGCCTACCTCAGCCTCTGAGTGCTGGGATCAAAGGTGTGTGCTCCCCCACCACCCCAGGAACCTATTTCATTGTTGCAACTAGCCTCCAAGATCCACCCAGAGGAGCCTAAGCAGGCTAACAAGTGTCTGTTGTTGTCCCTCTAAGTTGCTTTTTGTGAGGGTATCTTACCATAGCAACAGCAAAGAACTAATAAACTATCCTTAAGGGAACATGGAAAACAGCACCCAACAGGGAAAGTGGACAATAAACACCCAGAATGTGAGAGTCGTGGTGTGAGCTTAGAGGAGACTGAAGGTCTGTAGGGATCAAGGCATGTCCAATCGAATTCTCTTTCCTAATATGATAAGCACACATAAGTTGCTAATTAACGGATCATCTCAGTTCACGGGGATTGCTGTTTTATATTAACTTTCTTGTGCATAAGCCATTATTTCAATTGTTATCCAGTCATGTTGAGGAAGCAGTTAGCATCATGTCCCATAAAACAGTGAGACCAAGGGACCTTACATTTATCAATTCTGGGAAGAACAACAGTTCACAGCAGCAAAGCCTCTGGACACTGAGGTGTGCTGGGGACTAAGGAGAGAAGGACGCATGTCCTGCATGTTCTTTGGACCCAGGCATACATACCTCCTGGGTATCCGAAATGACCCTCTCAACGAGATCCAGTGATGAGTACAAGAGCCAGTTTTAAATGACATGAAAAACTAGAGGTGACGTTTCAGAGGCCAGTTAGTCTTCCTTCTGAAACTTCACTGGCAAATCTGGTCTCTTACAGTGTACGCTTAGTCATCAGGCCAGAATAACATCACATAAGAGCTGCCGCAGCCTTTGCTTCAGGCAAAACACAAATACTTGGACTCCAACTTGCCTTGCTCCTTCTGAGTGCCATGACTACTGGAATATGGAGGGCATCAGTCATATCTTTATGTTCCTTACAGTGGCCTACTGTTGAAATATTGAGGTTCCAGTGTGCATTCACTGGTCCAAAATAAATGTAATTCATCTTCTGTAAATCATTTAAATTAAGTTTTATAATGTTTAGAGAAGTTTTTAGTTCATTGCTATGAATATAAACTTCAGTTATTTTCAGAGGCATTGAAAGTCCTCCTCTTTGTTTCTGCACAGAATTTATATAAACTCAAACTTTGTTTTTCTTCAGGGTATGTAGTAACGTTAGGTCCAAGTCCACAATGGTCACTGCTTCCAGATGGCCCCTGGCAGGAAACCCGTGCTTTCCCCAGAATGTCATCTTCCACTCTGACCCAAGTTCCATCTCTTATTGGCTTCTGAAAACACTTAGGCTCCCTAAGTTGTATATTCTACTAAGTATCTCAGGAGAGATCTTGAAAATATTTCCTAATCAATGAGGTATGAACAATCGAGGGCCTAGAAGTTCAAAACATTGTTAGCTGTTCACCCATTGTCTGTCTATCTATCTATCTATCTATCTATCTATCTATCTATCATCTATCAATTTTTCTATCATCTATCTATAATCATCTATCAATTATTATTATCTATTATCAATTATTATCTATCTATCCATCCATCTTATCAACCTACCTATCATCTGTCTGTCTGTCTATCTTTTATCTATTTTCTATCTATCTTATCAATCTCTCCTGAGGACCCTGCCTCTCCTCTAACCTGCCTTTCCTCCAGTCTTCCCTTCCCATTCTTTTTAAAGATAAGCCCTCATGTAGCTTAATACTGGTCTTGAATTCTGAATGCTTCTTCTTCTACATCCCAAGTGCTGGGACTATTGGTGTGTGACACCACACTCAGCTGCCATGCATTGTTTTTTTTTTTTTTTTTAAATTGGCAGGTGTTACTGTATGTATTTATGGCATGTAGTGCTATGTTTTGATATATGTACACACTGTGGAATTGTTAAGTAAACATGCTTAACAAATGCATTGGTTATATTTTTGGTGGTTAAAAACATAATCTCTCATTAATTTTTCAAATAAAATATATTTTATTAATATTCATCACCACTATTTACAACTGAGCTTTTGAATTTATTCTCTCATGAATAAACTGTCTGGTTGTTCACTGGCATATCTCCAATTCCTTCATGCTCACTTCTAGATAGCTGCCATTCTTCCCTCTGCTTCTGTGAGTTTGGCTTGTTTTTAACACTCCCCTTTGGAGAAAATGTGATTTGTCTTTCTATGCATGGCTTATTTCCCGTAACACAGGACCATGTGGGCTCACCCGTGTTGCTACAAATGAAGGTTCTCCCTCTTCTTCAAGGCTGGATGACACTCTATTGTCTGTGCACACCATGTTTTCTTTAGATGTGTTCATGTATTGAAGTCAACATGGTAAACACTGAGGCAGTGAACAAGGGAGCAAAGATGACTCTTTGACACGCTAATTTCATTTTGGTTGTTCATCTCCCCAGTAGTGAGATTGCTGGACCATTACGGAAGTTCTATTTTTAATTTTAATCTATCCAGTTTCTCAATGGAACTGCCTGAGTTACATTCCCACCATCAGAATAAACACATTCCTAAGAATTGTTGATAATGGGAAAACATTAGATCATCCATCACCCACTTTAATTTTACAAATGGAAGCTGTCTAGGCCAAGAAGATAAAACACGTGGACGAGTGGTCACCACAATATTTACATCTGGCCAACTTAATGGACCATTCAGCTAAGCTTTCTTTCCAAGCTAGCAAAGGGACAAGGCACAGACTGGAGACGCATGAGACCAGCAGGGCGGAGGGATGGTTCTCAGTACACTTTCTTCTTACACAGTCAGCATCCAACTTTAGTCACTGTGGGCTATGCAGTGAGAGCCTATCTGAAAGAAAGAGGAGGAGGAGAGAGAGAGAGAGAGAGAGAGAGAGAGAGAGAGAGAGAGAGAGAGAGAGGGAGACTGGTTTTTTAATTTATTTTTTTTATTTTATTTTATGTGCTTTGCCATGGGTGTCAGGTCCCCTGGAACTGGAATTACAGACAGTTGTGAGCTGCCATGTGGGTGCTGGGAATTGAACCCAGGTCCTCTGAAAGAGCAGTCAGTGCTCTTAAGCACTGAGCCGTCTCTCCAGCCCTAAGAGACTGATTTTTATGTGCAGCATTTTTGCTATACCCACAAGATGGCAGTCTAAGTTCAACCCAGTAAGGACATTGAGCACTCCAGTGTTACAGGTAGAAACAGCACAGAGCAAAGAACTAGGAGAAATGGTTGAAGGAAAAGTTTAATAAACGCTCAGAGACCAGGGTCTTTTCAGGCTTCCCTCCCACCTCCAACCTCCAGATCCGACAACCTATGACTTGCCCATTCCCTGGTTAGAGCACCCTGCAGGATGTCAGTCCACTTTCAGAAGTCACAGAACACTGTGTCTGTTTGAATTGCCATTCACTATGGGAAACTGTCTTCTTTCTCCATCCTGTCCATCCAGTACTGTATTTCCTTTTCCTCCTTTCCTTCCTCCCTCCCCACCCCTTATGTTTTTGAGACTGGGTTTTCCTGTGTAGTTCACACTGGCTTTGGCATTGCAATCCTCCTGCCTCAGCCTCTTGGGTGCTGACATTCCAATCCCACACTTGGCCCTCCAGCTATTTTTGGAGATTACTGGGTTCGTCGTTCCTGTGCCAGTCAGTATGCCACCAGAGAAGCATAAGAAATACCATGCAAACAAGCCAAGAAACCAGCCCTAGAGAATCAATGCTGGTGGCTGCGAAGGCCAGGATGGCAGGTGCCAGCTCTGCGAGGCTGTCAAGGGAAAGGGGGCTGAAATATCCAACGAGATGGGGTGCTGCAGGCAATGGGGGGATCCTTCCTCTCCACGGAAACGTTTATCCTGTTCTTGGGTCAAGTCCAACAAGAGCATCTGTCGCAGTGCCCTCTAGTGAGATGGCTGTCGCTCTTACCGGTCTTCAGAATGCCTTCGTAGCACTGTGCCCTGAGTGTTTTGACTGAGTAACCAGCTTTGACAGCTAAGCTGATGTATAAAACTGACCAACAATGTCTCCGCTGCTTTCCTTCCCTCTTTACTCCCTGGGATTTAGGGACATCTCAGGACGCTAACGCTCATTGTTGGAATGCGAGCCACTGAAGGATAGCTGCCAGGACCACAAGGCGTACTGCATGATCTTTTGTTCTCCAAATGTTTCACAACGATTTTAGCAACAAAAACCTTGAATTCTGTCTTCCCCAGGTGTCAGGAGGAAGGCAGATCTGAAGGGCACAAAGCCAGGAAGTCCGCAAATACCATTCCCAGCAACCACGGCGTCTCTCGGGACCAGGCTTGTGTTCTGCTCCGACTCCTGTGTGTGACCCTGTGGGCCTTAGCTGGGGGTGCTGTTTTGGAAGGTTGTGGAATCTTTAGGAAGCGGACCTTCACTGGAGGAAGTGGACCTTCACCGCAGGCAGTGGACTTCCACGGGAGGAAGCGGGTCTTTGAGGTCGGACATTGAGGTTTTGTAGTCTGCCCCCAGTCCCCGTCTGCTCTCTGCTTCCTGTTCTGCCCAGGCAAGCGGTGAGGAGGCCCAGGTGCTCACTCCAGCCACCACGGGGCTGCCTGCCATTATGTACCTCACCCCATGATGAACTGGGTCAGCACCCCTCAAACTATGAGCCGTAATCCAGTCTTCTTTGTTTAAGTTGCTTCATGCAGGCTGTGGCCAAAGTGACAAGAAAGGTAAAAGAGCACTGACCTTTAGACTCGTCTTGATTCTTTTCTTTTCGACACAGGGTTTCTCTGTGGCTTTGGCGCCTATCCTGGCACTCCCTCTGTAGACCAATCTGACCTCGAACTCAAAGAGGTCCACCAGCCTCTGCCTCCCGAGTGCTGGGATTAAAGGGCATGTGCTACCACCTTCCGGCCTCTTCTTCATTCTTTCTAGATGAATAAATGTAAATTCTTGGATGGGCTGTGCAGTGCATGTAGGGAAAGGGGGGCCAGCCAAAGAAACACACCCCAAGCAGAGCCAAAGAAACACACTTTGACCCTGGATTCAGAGACAGTGAAAGAAATGCACCCTGGCCCTAAAACTAGAGCCGAAAGGCTAAAAAGGACCAGTGAAAGAAACACACTTCGTCCCTGAAACCAGAGCCAAATCTGACCCTAAGCCTGTGCAGAAAACTAACCAATCCCTGAGCAGATCTAGCCATCCTAAGCTCAGGGATTGAAACCTGACCAATCCCCAGCCTGGAAAAACTTGGCCCCTAAGAAGCCCTATATAAATCCTGTGCCTGTTCAGTTTCTGGCTGTTCAGGCTGCCCGGCTGTCCTCTGCCACCCTGGCAGAGGGTAGCCACTCTCCTGGATTGTTACCTCCCAATAAATATCTTGCATGAGGTTTGGTTGAGACCTTCTTTTGCTGGAGCAGAGATGACCCTGGGTGGAGCAGAGCTGAGCAGGGCTTTAATGCTTTTCCCTGGAGATACTTTCCCTGCCACAGAGAAATTGTTACACTCCAGTCTCCCAGGGACTGGAGCTGAGCAGAGCTAATACACTGGAGAAGCCTTTTTCTGAAGCAGGGTTGTCAGCTGCTATGCTTACTGTGACCTGTGGTATTCCTTGGCTCCCAAGTGCCAGAATACCTTTCCATCCGAGCTGTAACACTCAGTATTCTTTGGCTCCCAAGTGCCATAATCTATCCCATCGGATCCATGGAAATACTTACAGTGCACTCTGACTCTCTGGCTTCTTCAATGTGTTCTTGGGTTTCTATTCTATGAGTTTGCCTGGTTTCCTCCTGCTCTGGACTTTCGTGTTGCCGTTTCTCTGCCTGGTGTATCCCCACCTATATCACCTTCTTTACAGGACGCCTGACCTGGTCATTTCACCTGAATATTTTTCCATCGTGTCCACATGTGGACTTCTATGCCACAAATAATTTCAAACTTCACACATGCGGCATTTAAGTTTCATGTGTGTCCTTGTTTAATGTTTCTTTCCACCAGAGCTGGAATACTATGAGCGCAGGAATGGCATCGATTTCCCTTTTTACATCTCTGGCCTCAGTAAGAATACGGAGCATGAACAGGCACCTCCCATGAACAAATGATAACCTTTCGTGTGCCTGTCAAGGTCCTGCACAGGATGTAAACTTCCTAAGTCAGTGGTATATTACAAACCAAATGGCATAAAAACAGTGGAAACACATTCTTTTCCAGTTCAGCAAGGTTTGCGTATGAAGCTGGGCCACCACCAAACCAACTGCAGAGAATAATGCTAGTTAATGTAAGCATGTTTTAATCATATGCAAGCAGTTGATATAAGAAAAAGAGCTTTTCAGTGTCCAGTGGCCAAGATTTAAATCATAGCTCTGCTATTTAGACAGCACTAAGTCTGATTCTCCTGTGTGAAACTGCTGTCAACAATAATCAAGATGATGCTATTCTCATGACCAAATAGATTTATGTAATTCATAGGCACATAAGAGCTGCCAAATATTAACTTCTTCTTTCCTTGTGGAGTAAATTCTCTTGTGTATTATTAGAGAAGATACACAATACTACATACTGACACATGTTTGCCCATACATGGGAGAGGTGAGCCAGAGGTGAACCTCAAGTGTTCTCTGCATCAGTCTCCCACTGGGACCTGGGGCTTGTCACTTCAATAGGCGGGTTGGTCAGTGAGCTCCAGGGCTCTGCTTCCTCAGAGCTGGAGTTACAAGCATGCACCACCATGCTCAGATGGGAATTCAGGTCCTCGTGCGTGAACAAGCACATTATCAACCGAGCCATCGCCCAGTCCCAGGACCAAGTCTTTTAATTCATCATTTGTTCGTTCATTGACAAGCTATCTACTGAGTACTTACTCTCTGCTCGGCTCCATGCCAGACAGGCAGGCAGGAAGCAGCTGTGATTGTACAAGGTCACTGTGCTTACAGAGTTTATGCTCTTGGCACTGTAAAGTTGGAGGATGACTGCAATTCAAAGGATGACTTTAGCAAAACAGTGCTGATGGCAGGAAGATTATTTACCAGCATTGTTGTGATTCGCTCATGAGATGATGGGAGCAGAAGTGCTAGACCAATTCAGCTATATCATCATTGCTCCCGCCTTCCCCAACACACAGCATCTCATCAGAAAGGCTGTCTCTGCACTAGCTGTCTCTACGTTGAATGGAGAAGATTCATAGTGACAGTAATGAAAGTGACTAGAGCATGACGGGGGATGCCCTCCTGTATATATGTTTCTCTTATTGGTCGATGAATAAAACGCTGTTTGGCCAATAGCCAGGCAGGAAGATAGGCAGGGCTACCAGACTAGGAGAAGGCTGGGGAGGAAAAGGCAGAGGGGGACCTTGAGGTGACGCCATGTAGAAACCAGGAAAATAGGGCGTGCCAGGCATTCTCTGGTACGATAAGACCATGCAGAAATACATAGATTAGTAGCTATGGGTTAATAATTAAGGCAGGGCTAGCCAATAAGAAGCCCTAGCCATTGGCTAACAAATTAATAATTAATATAACATCTGTGTGTTTATTTGGGGTAAAGTGGTTGTGGGAACAAGCAGGACAAGAACCTCCATCTTCAATGACAATACAGTCATTGAAACTGTGCTCAGCCAGCCTCCTGCTCTTGCTGCCAGGCTGCTGCCAGTCTTCCCTGCCACCATGAACTTTAACCTCTGGAACCATAAGCTAAAATAAACTCTTTCTTACATTGCTTTGATCATGTTAGTTTGTGACAGTAGCAGAAAAGTAATTAATAGAATAGTGTACTAGAAGAAACTGATTTTTATAAGCTGGTTATGGAGGCTGAAAGTTGCAGAATTATTTATCCCTAAGAGCTTGAGTGGTTTCTTTGGGGTTTGTATGCATATGCCACCAATAAACAATCATATGCTTTCTTTCCGGTTTGGTTATCTATTATTTCCTTTTCTAGCCTAATATTTTTTAATAGAATAAATCTCATTTTCTTTTCTTTTTCAATAATTTTGAGACAGAGTCTCATGCGCCCAAGGCTGGCCTCAAACTCACTTTGTAGTTGAGTATACCTTTCTGCTTATCTCAACTTTCCAAGTCCTGGGATGACAGGCATGCGCCACCATGCTGTGTTTTGTGAAGCAGTGCGGATTGACCCCAGGGTTTTGCACATGCTAGCCAAGCACTCTGCCAACTGAACCATATCCCTAGGCAAATCTGGATCGATTCCAATACTGTTTGGATGGAGGTGGTAGGAGCTGGCATCCTTGCCTTGCCCCTGTCTTAGAGAGTATGACAGCCTCTGCCGACTTCTCATAGAAGGTACTAAGACACTTTCTTCCTGGCTTGTTGAGAATTTTGTCAGAACAATATGACATTTTTTTTTCAAATGCTCTTCTCGTCAGTTGAAATAGCCATGTTGTTTTTATCGTTCATGCTCTCTTATCCCCTCCATTGATTTGCATGTCTGATCATTGAATTTTATCTTGTGTTTACATCATTTGTTTATTCATTCAACAAATAGTTGTTGAGTGTATCAGGGTTTCAGTTTACCATGAGGTTTTACCCGTAACAGTCCTCAAATATGTCAACTGGGACGTTTACTGGATAGTTCGACCACAGTACCCTATTTGCTTTGTTTTTTCTATTCTGACCACTGCCCTCCATGCCCATGTCCTCACTCTTGCCTTGACTCCACTCAGGCCTGAGAGACAGTCTCGATTTAAGGGACTGGAAAATAATGAGATACATGATTTTTAAAATTAAAACTTTTTGAGTCATTCATTATCTTTGGCCCATTATTTATAAGCAGACGGAGCCTTAAAACAATGGTGACAGTTTTCATTTTCACTCTCTTCAAGTAGTAAGACAGCAGAACAGAAGAATAACAAATGAGTCAGAGAGCATCTCCTTGGGGTGTGTGTGTATGTTTGTGTGTATAGTGTGTGTATGTACCTGTTAGTGGGCACACATACACACTCATGCTTGTACATGCATGCAGAGGCCAGAATTCAACATCAGGTGTCTTTCAGGCAATCTCTCACTGAGGCCGGAGTTCACCAATTCAGCAAAACTACTGGCTGGCAAAATCTATAGAGCAGCACATTGCTGTCCCCAGGGCCAGGACTACAAGGCATATTCCACCACATCCAACTTTTTAATATGTGTATTGGGGGGTAAAACCTCAGGTTCTCATGCTCATCATGACATCAAAATGAATTGTTTAGAAATATATACATTCTGTAGGGTCCAAGCTTTAAAACACTATATGGTAAATTGGATGGTGATGGAATCTGCCCTGTAGTGTGCTAACTGCTCAACCTTTTAATGACCACTGTGTGGGGGTTCCCTCTCAAGAATCTAGTGTGCAACAGCAAACATTGACCAATGAGTGGGAAGACACTCAAGTAGCAGAAAGAAACGTGAAAGTGTTCATTCCTGACACTAGGTGGCAGAACTATACACGATTTGACTTCCCTCTGGGCTCTGGAGAGCTGTGAAAGGAAAACGATAACTCTGCTAAAAGGAACCCCAGGAGAGCTTCTGGCCATGAACAGGACATTTTGCTCATATTTAAAGCATATTTAGATTTATTACTTTTTAAAAAGAAATTTTTGCTCAGAGAAACTTTGCCAAGTTTGCCAAGATCTTAGCTTTAGTTTCAAATATTTCATCCCTAAAGAAGGAAAATGAATTAACCAGGAAGCTCTCAGGTCCCTGTCTGCTTATTCCAAAAGCAGATACCACAGCCCATGTCTAGAATCAGTTATCATTTTTGCTTTTAAATTTTGATGATCCCAGCACCAGCATCTGGAAGGGCAAGCCAGGAGAACTGCCACAAGTACAAGCCAACTTGGGATAAGTAGTGAGTTTCAGGCCAGGTCTAAGGGTGCTAAGAAAGATGAAGAAGTTGGAGTTGCAAAAAGCCTTTTATTCATTTAGATATAATTCTGTCTGTCCATAGGACAGTCCAGTGCTCAAAGAGCTCTTATACAACACAAGTCCTGCTTTGTCTCTGCTTTTAAGACCACTCAACATGTTAGTTGCATGCTTTGCCTGTGTCACTTCCTGTTTCTCTTGGGCTACATGTTGGTCTAACAGGTCATCCTGCTTTGCTTCACTTCTTTACTTGCCCAGAAAACATTCTCCTTCCTTCTTTCAGCTTAAGGAGATTCTTACTCTGTGCTCGAAGCAGAGGTCAGCTGAGCAGCAGGGTAAAGCCAGGAGCTGCATCCCCGCCCACCCACCCATGCTGTTTTCTGTCTGGCTGTGCTACTGTGGGGGTCTAGGCAAGGTGGCATCTGACAACAGAGTCCCAAAGCTCTACCTACTGAGCGAGAGGGTATTTCGATTATAGAACCAACCTCAGCTTCCATCTGATCCAGAAACAGATTGGAATGTGTGTTTGTTAGCTGCATCCCATCTCCTAAGACAGGAGTGGGCTGACTCTCCCCTAAGACATCCCATAGTTGCATGCCCTGTCTGACTGTCTGATAGTTACAGCTGGTTTCTCGGCTATCTTTAAAGTCTAGAGTTTACAGTTGTGCATTCAAGTTATTGTACTGGCCTTTACTTACAGTGTCCCCTTTGTAAAAAAAAAAAAAAAAATCATTTTACCTTTATATATGTGTGGGGACAAGGGCTCTTAGAGACCAGAAGAGGGAATCATATCTGTGAGCTGGAGTTACAGGCAGTTGTGAGCTTCCCCACGTAGGTGCTGGGAACTGAACTCACTTCCTCTGCAAAAGCAGCAAGCATTTGATCACTGAGCATCGCTCCATCCCCAAGCCAGTCCCTTTCTTCAAACTTCTGAATTACCCTCTTTGAATTCGGCACCTCTGTTGCCCAATTCTGAGACAATAGATTTTATCACTTTTACATTTGCTGCTTGTGCAGTAAAATATTCCTTATTTCTTATTAGCAAGAATGAAAATGATGGAATTGAAGTTTAAGAATAGAAACAAAGGAACTTGAGCTTAGACGGTGTGTTGCATAATTTTATGTCAGGATGACACAAGCTAAAAGCGTCTGATGCAGGAGCCTCAGTCAAGAGAACGCCTCCATAAGATTGGGATGTAGGCAACCCTGTAGGGCATTTTCTCAGTGACGGAGGGGGTAGGCTCATTCCATTGTGGAAAGTGCCATCCCTGGGCTGCTGGTCCTGGGTTCTATAAGAAAGCAGGCTGAGCAAGCCATGGGGAGCAAGCCAGTAAGCAGCACCCCTCCATGGCCTCTGCATCAGCTCCTGCCTTCAGTTTCCTTCCGTATTTGAGTTCCTGTCCTGGCTTCCTTCAATGATGGAAGTGTAAGCCTAATAAACCCCTTTCCTCCCCAACTTGCTTTCTGGTTATGGTGTTTAATCGCAGCAGTAGAAACGCTATCTAAGACAGGTGAGATGCAGACTCCATCAACTCCAGCTTACCACTCAGTGCTGGCCCCCTGTGTGAACTGAGTTACAACTTGGCAAACATTTGCTGGTTGTTGCCAGTTTCTGCTCTTGGCTCTGTGTTATTGGTTCCTTCCACTGTCCTCCTGTAACTCATTCTGATCCTTCTCCACCTTGGCCGTTGGATATGTTTGTGTGATGGTTGGTTCTGGCTGTCAACTTGATTAGATAGACAGATAGCTAGGGAATTAGGAAGGCACATGCCTGGGTGTGTCTGTGACTGTGCTAACTGAAACAAGCAGATCCAGAAGGTCTGTGGGGGTGACAGATTACTCCCTTGACCAAATCATACTCTGATAGTACATTGAGAGCTGCTGAAAGGGCGCGGGAATCCAGTTGGAGGAAGTGAGTCGGTGAGTGCCCCTGGGGTCTGTATCTCCTGTACCCCACCTCTCTGCTTCCCACCTGCCATGATGATGTAAACTGCCCCACAACCTCAGACTGAATCCTTTAAACATGTGAGCCAAGATACGTAATCACTTCGAGGTTTTTCTTGGGTATTTTGTCACATCTGTAAGAGAAGTCACTACACAGGCCCTTTTCTGCTGTCTGTTTTGTCAACATTACTGTTTCATCCTTAGGAAAACATACCCCCATCTATAAGGCAAACAAAGTGTGGGCCAGGGCCTTGCCCAGCTGGAGAGGTAGACCTCCTGGCCTCAAAGACACCTCAGCCTGAGGAGCAGACAGAGGGGAAGGCTGACCCCAGAGCTGACCAGGAAGTGTCTGGAGGGAAGAAGGGGAGAAGAGGGGGCGGGCGGTTCCTGCTGAAGGCGGAAGCTCACATTCCCATGCTGTCTTCTTCATTAAACAATTCTACTTTCCAGTTTATATTTTGCTTTTTCTCTTCTATTCCTAGATTTATTGCTAGAAGATAATTGGGTCATTACAAAATAATTAGCATGAAACCTGCAGCAGAGGACAATCTCTTGAGTGCTGAATCCCTCTCTTTCTCATGCTTAGGTACTGAGGGCCACAAAGCCACTGATTTTCACCACCACTGTGAACCTCAAATTATGGAACTCCGGGTCCAAAGGGTGAGTTTTATGCATGTAAGTAAAAAGAAATTTACCAGTGGAGCCAGGACAACCATCTGACTTTTCCTTCCTACCATTCTCCTCACTTTTCAGTTAATTTGCTCCATTCTTTTACCACAGATTACAAAACTGAAATGAAGAAATCCATTCTCAGTACCACGGCCTAAAGCCAGAGGCCACATTCGCATTGCACAATTGCCTTGAAGGTGTTGTGGAAAGACAGCTAGCTATGTGCACATTGTGTTTGACACAACTTTTGGGGTGAAGCAAACCTGCATCTGAGTCTCAGCTTCATAGCATATGGATTTTTCGTCTCCGGTGATTTAAAAGTGATTTGTTACAGACAGTCAGTGGGCATTTGAATAGCTTGTGGCTCTCAGCTGGAGCCACTGGGCAGGATAATTTTAATGAACAAAGACATGAAAGGGAACTTTCTGGAACCAGAGTCCTGGAAAGGAAGCTCCCATTGTCAGTGTTGGGAGTTTAAGTCTTCCAGACTGAGGAAGAACAGCAGGCAGCCTCTGAGGTAAGCCGGTTCAATGAAAGCATGTGATTTCCCCATTTGAAAAGCAGAGTTGCTGCTTAACCCTTAACTGCACTGGGGCCTTTTGTAAGCCCTGCACTCACTTCCTGTGTGCCTATGCCTCCTTTATCTATTTGCATGCAGCGTTTAATACAGCAACACTGAATGAATTGAGATTCCTAACTCCTCTATAAATAAGAAGGGAGGCGGTCTGTGGCACAAACTGTTGCAGAATGCTGTTCTCCGGGCATGGCATGACCACTGCCATCTTGAAATCAAAACAGCTGTGATGACAGCTGTCACTAGAAGACTGGGACTCATGGACCGGGGAGAGTAATCAGAAAGGGATACATGGGGCCTCACCCCTCCTCAAGATCTAGAGGCCTCACCCCTCCCCAGGATCTATAAGCAATTAACATTTTCAAGAGGAGAAGTGATGCCCCTCTTTGGTGGTATAACTGCTTGTAAATTGTCCCTGCTCCTGGAAACACTCCTTACTGGGGGTCCTAAAAGGAATCACAGTTAAAATCACCAATTAAATAAGTTCAACTTGAGCGGAGCATCCACGGTGATGCCCTAGTGGATTCGGAGATTTTGTCCAGATCGCCCCAGGTACTTTATATTGCAATTTTTGGTTAAGAGTTGGTCTCCCACTGTAGCTCAAGTCTGGAACTCACTATGAAGTCCAGGCTGAGCTGTAACAGTCCTCCTCCCAGAGTCTTTCAAATATATCATTATTTTATAATTCTACTGTGAATATAATGAGTGTCTGGCCTACATTTAAAATGGAGAAATGTGGATGGCTTCAAAGCAGCAGATAGGAAAAGTGTAAAGTTCGAAATGCCCCACCAAAAGTGCCCCCTTTTCAAACATCGACGCTAAGCTGCCCTGAAAGAAAGAACACACAGAGTAATCCATGGGTGATGACCATATATGTCAAAGAAACTCCTTTCAAATACTGGATTTCAAGACTCAGAAAGACCAATTGGGTAAAAACACGGCATCCACAGCAGATGCTCTTGAGAGCAGGTGAGGCCCTGGACTCATCAGATAATCCCGAACTGAGCAAGCTCGTGCAGTTCCAGGTGACTGAATGCTTCCCAGGGGCAGATCACTGTGATATCTGCAAGAGATAGAAGAATGCCTCAGCCAACCCCTCACCTCTCCTGCAGTAACCTCACCTCCAATCAGTAACACACACACACACACACACACACACACACCCTTCATTCCTGGGAAGGCATGTGGAATGGCTCCAAAGCCAGGGAGGATTCGAGCAGTCATATAACTGTTACACACACACACACACAAGAATGAACACACAGTAATTTTATTCATTAATGCCAATACTTGAAAGAAATCAAGATGTCCTTCAATAGAATACACTCATAAAGTGAAATATTATTTAGCAATATAAATAAAAATAAAGAAGCTATTGGAATTGGAGAAATAATTAAGTGTTTAAGAGCACTGGCTGCTCTTTTAGAGGACCTGGCTTCAGTTCGCAGCACCCATACAGTAGCTCACAACCACCTGTAACTCCAGTTCCTAGGGATCTGATGCCCTCTTCTAGCTTCCACTGACACCAGGTACAAACATACATAAAATGTAGGCAAATAAACACACACAAAAAAATGAAAACAAAGAAATGAGCTATTGAGCCATAAGAAGACAGAGGACATGTGAATAAATATTTCAAAATGGAAGAAATCGGGATAGGAAAGCTAAATACTATTTAATAAATGTCTTGTGGTGTTCAGAGGTGTGCAGTTGGGGAAGGAAGACATTACCCAGTAGAGGTGAGGGAAGGTTTGGGGCAGTGAAACCGATCTATATGACACAATAATGACAGTCACACAGCCTTACGTGATCATTAGAATCCTTAGAACCATACGGTATCAATAAGCCTCACACTATACTCGCTATGGGCTTTTATCAAGACAGCAAGAATGACTGATATGACTCATCACACTTGACAAATGTGCCAGACCCATGTCTTACGCTCATGACTGGGAACTGTGAAAACAGGAGCGATGCTGACATGAGTGCTCTGAACCTTCTGCTAAATTCTTCGGTAAATCTAAAACTTCTTTTAAAAGCAGTCTGCTAATCTTTTTAAAGCCACCTATAGCAATTACAGTCATTATCTAAGGGAAGAGGACAGCCCAGCCAACTAAAAGAATTGCATCCGATGCACTCATTGTGTGCACCCCTGTCCTGGTGCTGTGTGCACCCCTCTAGGGAGACACCGTAACCACGACTCCTAAGGACTGGCTACAGGTGTGCCCGACCACGCCCATCAGGGTGTGGTCAAGGTGATGTCAGGGGGTGTGGGAGAGGTTTTTAAGGGACAGACAAGGCCATGGGAGCTCTCTCGCCTTGCTGCTTTGGCACGCTCTGGCTTGCTGTTGGTTGGCATTTATCTATTAAAAGTTATCTTGAGCCGGGCGTGGGTGGCCCACACCTTTAGTCCCAGCACTAGGGAGGCAGAGGCAGGCGGATCTCTGTGAGTTCGAGGCCAGCCTGGTCTCCAGAGCGAGTGCCAGGATAGGCTCCAAAGCTACACAGAGAAACCCTGTCTCGAAAAAAAAAAAAAAAAAAAAAAAAAAAAAAGAAAAAAGTTATCTTAACCTTATGGATTTCATAACAGTTATTCACCACATTATACCCTTGTCCCTGGTGCTATATGTACTCTTGTTCCTGATATTATGTCTACCCTTGTTCCTGGTGCTATGTCTACTATGTCTACCCCTGTCCCTGATGCCATGAGTGCCCCGGGTCCTGGTGTTGGGTGTATCCAGTCCCTGGTACCATATGTACCCTGTCCCTGGAATTGTGTGTACCCCTGTTCCTGGTGCTATGTGCACCCCTTTTCCTGTTGCCATGTGTATCCCACGTCCTGGTGCTATGGATGTAAAGAAGAGGAACTTTTAGGTTGCCAGACAGGGTGCAAGGGCTTGCTAGACTCTGCCCCTTTTTCCAATTCCTCAGGCTGTGGCTTCACACTGGCACTCAGTCTGCCTCAGATTCCGCTTCTGAAAAACTGAAGTTGGAATGGATTGCCTCTAAAAATATTACATTTCACAAGCCTACAGCTGGCTGCGGTATGCACGCAAAGGCTGTTTAAAACAACAGACACCATTAGACCTCACACTTACTTTCATTTCTTTTAGCATTTTTGCATGAAGGTAGACACATGCCTAAAAGGTTAAATTAAATTCCCACCTTTCTGTCTTCAAAGGATCACATGACATGGGTGTTGAAACTTCGAAGCTTTGCGTGAAACTGGAAGTTTCTGAAAAGAGGAAACTTCAAAGAAACATGCTCTCCTAAAGGTGTCATAGCTCACCTGTTCCTAGCCCCTCCATGCCTGGGATGTCATCTCCAAACCTATGCAAAACACAGATGGATAAAACAGACGTTAGCTGAGATCTGGGGTGAAGGACCCTGGAATTACTCCCTGGAAGGTTTCTTCACTCAAAGGGAAAGACGTGCTAAGTGTTTTATTTGAGAAACTTACATCCACACTGAAATAGATGCAAGAAGCTGTCACTCTGTCAGGGGTTCAGTGTATCCTTAACGGGGAGTGGGTGTACTTCACCTCTAGAGACATGGCATGAGACAATAGGGTGGCCTTGAACCTGAACTCTTGATTCCTCTGCATCTCCAGAGTTCTGGGATTACAGGCATGAGCTCTGACAGCCAGTTCATGCCATGCTGGGAGCTGAAGAGAGGGCTCCCCACAGACCCGGTAAGTGCCCTGTGATTGACCCCAAGCTTCATTTAAAGACTGTGTGTGTGTGTGTCTGTCTGTCTGTCTGTCTGTCTGTCTGTCTGTCTGTCTGTCTTTCTGTGTGTCTCTGTCTGTCTGTCTCTGCATGTCTGTGTGTCTGTCTCTGTGTCTGTCTGTGTGTATGTGTGTGTCTGTGTCTATTTGTGTATGTGTGTCTGTCTGTCTGTCTGTCTGTCTGTGTGCCTGTGTTTCTGTGTCTGTATATCTGTCTGCATGTCTGTTTGTGTGTGTGTGTGTGTGTCTATGTGTGTCTGTAAGTCTGTGTGTCTGTGTTTCTGTCTGTCTGCATGTCTCTCTCTATGTGTCTGTCTGTATCTGTGTCTGTCTGTCTGTGCAAACACCATGGTGTGCATGTAGAGGTCAGAAGACAACGTTGTGCGGTCAGCTCTCTCCTCCACCTTATGTGGGTGGGCTGTGGGTGTTGGACATTGAACACTCAGATTGCCTAGTCAGTACCTTAACCCACAAAACCATCCTGCCAGGCCTCAGCCTTCATTTCTTAAATATAGAGATGACTGAGCAGGAAGATATCTACATAAGTAATTAATATACTGCATTCTGGGCGTCACATTAGGACGAGGATATCAAAGAAAAACCAAATGTTCTCTGAGTGATCTTGGTCCGAGTGAAAAGATATAAATAAATAAATGTAATACAAAATGGCACAGGTTATGGCAGCTGAATGCATCCTAATGTAAACATGAAAGTGGTTATGAAGTTTAAGTAGCAATAAAAGAGAAATTAACATCGGAGGGATATGTTAAAAATAATTTTTTTTCCAAAAAGAGAATGGAGAGCTGAAGAAATAAAACATGAAGATAGGAAGTGACTGGTGGTTCAGAATTCCAGGTTAAAGCACAGGGTATGTCTGCACAAAAGAACAGAGAAGCTGGCTGTGGAGACGGCTCAGTAAAGATGCTTGCTACCCTTGCAGAGGACCTGAGTTTGGTTCCCATTTCTCCTATTGGTCAGCTCCCAAGTTCTGAGAATCCGATGCCCTCCTCTTGGCCTTTTCTGGAACCTGCACTCAATCGCATATACCCACACAGAGACATACTATACATACACAGATTTAAAATAAAGTAAGTTTTTAACAATTATTTTTTTTAAAGACTGGACAGGAAAAATCTGGATGATCGTGTCAAAGGACATTGTGAAAAGCTCTAGTTTCCTTTTGTCTCCTGGGGGCTTACAAGGAAAGCGACTCAAGGGACATGGGCAGGATTCAGCAATAGCATGATCGGTGTGTTCCCAGAACTAAAGCTTTCTGTGGAACAGAAGACAACAGGTCCCCTTCCTTTTCATCTCACACTTACCCTTTCACGCCTTTCTTGGGAGGCTTGCTCTTGAACTGTCGAGTCTGCCTCTGCTTGAACTTGGGGGGACCTTTGCGTGGGGTAATGGGACCCTGGCTTGCTGCTGGAGGACCCAGAGAAGTGCTGTCACTCATCTTGGCAGGATGGCTGGTATTTTGCTTTCCGGCTCACTGGAGAATGGAAGGAAATGAAGACCCTCAGAGCCCAAAGGACTGTTAGCATGCCTTTGAGCACTTTGAGCTTGGCATGTTGTGTTTGCACAAGCAAACCAGGAGAAAGTATTTTTAGAAAATACTCTATAAATTAGCCGGGCGTTGGTGGCCCACGCCTTTAATCCAAGCACTAGGGAGGCAGAGGCAGGCGGATCTCTGTGAGTTTGAGGCCAGCCTGTACTACAGAGCAAGTGCCAAGATAGGCTCCAAAGCTACACAGAGAAACCCTGTCTCGAAAAAACAAAAACAAAAAAAAACAAAGACAAAAGCAAACAAACAAACAAACAAACTTGGTATCATTCATTCCCAAAAAAGAAAATCTGATAGTATTTTATCATAATACCATATTTCCCCTCAAGAAACCCTCTGAAAAGAAGGGGAATTATATGAACTATATGAATGATTAGAACAGTTACAGATGTTTGGAACTTTATATTTTTCATCCAGTTACCGACTAGCCTAAAAGATATTTCCTCCGATGTGCTCTCTGCCTTAGTGTTGTTTTCTTCATCCCCACTTAACTCAGAGACTCTTCACTTAGTCCTGACAACACGGGCAGTTGGGCAGAAAGACTTCTGAGCTATGGACAACAATGACTATTGTCAGTGCAGCCTGAAACAAACATACAGAAATATAGGAACAGACCATGGAGATTGGCTAATGCTTTTCTTCTCTAACTTGGTGTCCAGATAGAGAGTTCATCAGTCACACTTCTCTCAGATATCTCCTACATTGTCTTGTGCAAACCATGAGCCTATCCAACACTGTATACCCAGGGTAATTTGCCCTCAGACATACACCTAGCACTATAAACATAAGTCACAGGGAAAAAAGTCAGCAAAGGTAAATACAAAAAAATAAAACTTCAAGGCTACAGAGATGGATCAGAGGTTAGGAGCACTGACTGCTCCTGCAGAGGACCAGGGTTCGGTTCCCAGCACCCACATGGCAGCTCAGAACTGTCTTGTAACTCCAGTTCCAGGGAATCTAATCTTTCCTGTTCTCCAAAAGCAGCAGGCAGGCATGTAGCTACCAGACATATATGCAAGCAAAACACCTATGCACATAGAATAAAATATAAAATGCATTTTATGTTTTTATAAGTTTTAAAACTTTTCTTTCTCAGCATTCAAGAAAGTTTACTTGGAAAGGAAGGTTCTGAAAAACTCCAATGAACTCACAAATAGACTTAACCTCTTCCTCTGAGGCAACCGTTTCCATGACTTAGTGTATGGGAGCTCCTTTGCAGAAGGCGCCTTAATTATCCTTCCACAGATGACGCTGGCATGCTTAGCGTGTCCCTGTCACTGTCCACCTTTAACTTGTGTTATTTATTCCACTTGTTCCTACCTCCCTGTGATTCCCTCTAATGTTACATGTGTGATTTCTGCTTCATAAACTTTTCTTTGGACTGTAAAGACTATCTGTCCTTATTTCCTACCGTGGTTACCATTCTTGCCTTTCAGTTCTCAAGCTGTTCAACAGGAATACAGTGGCCAATCTGTGAACAGTGCCTGGAATGAACTTAGCTGCTCTGTTGTATGTTGTTCCTGTCATCTTTATCCTTACTAGAATGTCCTTCGTGTATCCACTTTTTCAGCCGGGGGTCATTTCTATAGCCTGGATACCTACAATTGTTGTTGGCACATACGTGAGTTTGCTATAGGTGCTGTGTTTGTTGAGCAGGTGAATAATTATTGAAGGGATTCAGGGAAAGTCCTTGACTGTGAGGGATGAGCTCTGACCTCATGACTTTTCCATCAGACCACAGAGAAAAACAGTAGCTGACCCCATGTCACAATGCCCTCTGTGGCTTCAGGGCTTCAGGGCCAGCTCCTCTTGATTACCGAAAGAATTCTTGTGCAATGGACCTCCTCCACCTCTGTCAACAGGCAAGGTTTGTGCCTCTCCAAGGTGTGGTTGGAAATCCAGGAGGTGTGGTGGGCAGCCAGCCAAAGGCAGCACAGCTCTCAGCATGTGTGACCAGTAACTGACACATCACTGCTGAGCCAAAGCCATGGGGGAAAACTGGAGAACTGACCTCACATCAGACTCTTGGACTTTCCAATTCTTGAAAATAGTAATAAATCATGAATCTCCTACCCCCAATCTGAAAAATTGATTAGAATTGAGATTCCCATATAAGTAACAATTTTTAGTAAAAATATATTTATAATTTTATCTATCAAAGATTTCAAATTAGATGAGTATTTTCTATTTTATCTGGAAACTATTGTATTGGAGACAAAGTTCAAAATATGAAGGATTACGTTAACTTTCACAGGTCAAATCACCCTCTGGGGGGAACGGCAGAAAGGGTGAGTTCTTTAGGGCCAACTACATGTGGAGTTTAAAATTCCTGCTCCACAAAACCGACCACATGGTGTTGAGTTTCACACTCCTTTCTGGGACCCACTCCATTAAATGAATCAAAGAAATTAAGAAGCTAGTATCAGTATTGTATCTGACACAACATGTTTAAAACCAGGGATTCTACACTAGACCCCTGAAAAGCCAAGAATCACTCTCGGGGGGAACAGACCGATAGTTGCCACACATGTCCACCTCTGGAGTCCTCTTTTCCTCAGTTAAGTGCTGAGGAGTCCCTGCCCTGCCCTGGAGTGGACTGTCATCAGCCCTTATTGGTGGCTCCTTCAAATGCCCCAACTATTAACTTCTTTCTGGTATCAAAATTCTGCTTTAATATGCCTTTTCGGGTCTCTTTGACTTCTCATAGCATACCCCAGAACTTAAAAATCTTACTTAATATTTACATACCCTCAGCATACTTCCTCTTCAGCATAAACTTCTTTTTGCATGTTTGCATAGTTTTGAATGTGCCCCTCTGGGCTTCGACTGTACTCATGTCTACTTTTAAGTTTAATGTGCTATGTGAAGAGGAATCAGGACGGGAAAGATGACTCAGTGCTTAAGAGCATCTATTATTCTTCCAGAGGACCAGAGTTTAGTTCCCAGCACCCACGTCGGGTGGTTCCCAGCACCTGGACCACCAGTTCCAGGGATATCCGATGCCTTTGGTCTCAAGCATCCATGGTCTCCAGCCTCTGTGAGCACAAGCATTGCATGCACATACTCACATGTGCACACGCCTGTAGAATTAAAAGTAATAAAAATAAATGCTAGGACTCCTCACAGACTTGTACAGGAGTCAGCAGGCTGAACCTTGCTTGGTGTTTGTTCTGTGAAGGACTACCGGTCTGTGAGCTTCTTGTGGATGCTGCAATTCAGAATGGCTGAGGAATCTGGCTGATCCTTACAGAATTTCTGTCACAGACTTACCTTCTAGGTCTCTGCAAAGCCGTTTCGAAGACCAGGACAAAAATGACCCTTTCTGTCCTTGGAAAAGAATCCTGTTGACTGCAGACCTCACCAAAGGCTCAGCTCACCCTGGCTGTGCTTCCTAGGAAATGTGTGCTTCCCTTCTGTCCTGAAGCAGAGTGTGCCCACTCTGAATATCAAACCTGGCTGTAGTCCACACTTGTGTCTCTCCAAGTGTCAGGGAATCCATTATTTTGTGAGAGAGCCTATTTTCCTGTGTTTAATGCAATGCTCGCCCTTCCTGTTTCTGAGATTACAAAATGCTCTTCCGTAGAAAGAAGTGGACTGACAAAGTGCTGTGTCCAGGCACAGAGTGTTAGCTACTTGAGGAAATGTCACATTAAACCCCACGCAGCAATGCTGAACCCTGCAGAATTAGAGGACAGTCGTCTGTTAGGCGTCACCAAGACAAAACAGTTGTGGAAGGACTGACACAGGCTTTCCCATGCTGCTGCATCACCCAAGACCTCCACATCCCCTCAGAAAAGATACATAAAGATGGACACACTCATGGCTAATGAGCTGAAAGGGAGTAGACATGGGCACTGCCATTTCTTCCCCTGATGGGTGACACCCATTAATGTCACCAGGGTTTCTCTGAGACAGAGAGAATCAGAAAAGTTAAAGACCCAGGAAAGAAGCAAGTCAAGGTCACTGGAAGACAACCCAGCATGCACCTTGCTTCAGAATAGAGCAAACAAACACCTTAACCTCAGAGGGGCAAGGCAACACCGCCCACACTGCCCTGCGGTCACCCCCTGCTGCTCTCTCCTCATCCTCACACTGTCCTGTCAGCCTCAAGTTCGCCCTGGGAGTAAAGAACTATTTGTCCTGTGGTTGTGTAATGCCCCAGATCCATCCTTTCCCAGAAAACTGCTTGCCAGGAAGCCACAAACAGGGAGGGTCCCTGTAGGTTCCTTGTGAACAAATTCAGTAATCAAGGTTTGCAGTGAACTGGTAATAAGCCACGATTCACGCACTAGTGTGTCACGTGACATTATAAAGAGGTTTGGGTGTGTTCTGTCCCATGTTCAACCCCAACCTCAGGTCAGGCCCACAAGCCCAGAGTGTTCTCTTCTTGTATGTCTTTGTTTTACTGCCAGATCAACCCTCCAAGGTCCTTTAGTTAGCTATGATTGTTCTCGAACTTACCAGGAGTTAATAACCCACGGAGCTGAGTGCTGTTCCTGCAAGTCCTCCAGTTCCCTTTTCCACGGCACACAAGAGGATCTTTGCATCCTGATTTATCCCTCCTGCCACTTAAGCCCAACGTCATAAGCTTAGAAGACAGCTGCAAAGATGGTGGGAGGAGATGAGGTGAGACCAAGATAGACTTGACAGTTTTCTGATAAAGACTCTGACCAAGTGACAGGGCATCCTCTAGCAGTGAGAAACATCAAGTTCACATAACACAAATGAGGATTACCCAGGACAGATGCTCATTTTTGTGTTTCTCCATTGCCATGTTTTGGCTTTTACTAAACCTGTTCTTCCTTTGCTTACACAGACACACACACACACAGACACACAGACACACAGACACACAGACACACACACACACACACACACACACACACACACACACACACACACACCATGATTCTCATAAAGCTGCAGATGACCGGAGAAAGTGAGCCATCTGCTGTGTCCTCCACCACTGTAAGGCTGCTGGTCATGAACATGGTGAGAGGAAAGAGGACAGAACAGCTCTAGCTACGGGGCATTGTGTATCCTTCCTGATAGAGAGGAAACTTCAAGGTGACTCACTGCAAGCCCAGCAACATTTCGTAGAGAATGAATTCAAGAGATTGCCAAAACAGGCGAGGTTTGAAAACGCACCATGAGTTGGGTTTTCATGATTTGGAGGCTTTCTACAACTATGATAACTCTTAGCTCAGTCTTCAAATGACATTTAGCTTCCAATATTAATTTGTGCATAAACTTACATGAGTTTTAAAGTCTCATGGGCCTTTCAACCTTTCTGCTAACTTTATTATAGAGAAATTTAGTGACACATTCAAAACTTGCTTATAAAGTTGATAGTGGGGGCATGCCTTTAATCCGAGCACTCGGGAGGCAGAGGCAGGCAGATCTCTGCGAGTTTGAGGCCAGCCTGGTCTCCAGAGCGAGTGCCAGGATAGGCCCCAAAGCTACACAGAGAAACCCTGTCTCAAAGAAAAAAAAAAAAAAAAGTTGATAGTGGGAGAGGAGCAAGGTCAACACTCATAAGCCCTTAAGTATTCAATGGTCTCTCAATTACATCATAGCAACAAAGATAAGGAATGAGATACGTATTTTCCGTTCACTTCCACGCCTTAGAATTAGAGTACACCTTCCTCAATTTCTACTGGTTAGAGACTCACTCTCCTCAAGATTACAGAACTGGAATGTCAATTTATCCCTCCAAGGCAAGAAAAGATTCTTAACCTGCAGCCCCAAGCAGATTACAAGAGTAGCTAAGCAGCTTAAGAGTTGCTTATATGCTTTTCTGTGCTCTTTACCAAAATTAGAGTCGTTCTGAAAGCAACGAATGATGTATAGACCAGCACAGTGTTTAGTCCTGGGCTGGCTCCCTCTGCTCTCTCCTCGGAGATTCCATGCTCATTTTCACCTGCATTTCTAGATACCAGGCACATGGAGGTTTAAACGATTGCTTGTTGGCGCCTCCAATATTAGTCTCCACTTCCTCAAAGGACATAATCCACAAAGGTGGTGTGAATTGCTGCAAGGTGAGTGTGTGCTCCAGTATGCTGTCAATCAAAGAGCAGTACCCTGGAGAGATGACTAAGCAGGTCAAAGTGCTTGCTGTCCATGTATGAGGACCTGAGTTCAAATATCCAAACCTGTGTAAAAAGTGGGGCATAGTTAAGTGTGTACCTCTAACCGCAGTACTGGGGGTGGGAGGGGCAGACAGGAGGAATACTTGGGTTTCATGACCACTGGTCAACTCCAGGCTCAGTGAGAGACTCTGACTCAAGAGAATGAAGCAGAGAATGGCAGAGCAAAGTACTGGACATTCTCCACCAGTCTCCATGTACATAAGTGTGCATGCTCCCACACAGACATACATGTGCTTACACACACACACACACACACACACACACACACACACACAGTACTTCCCAGGTAGGTTTTCAGTGCCTGCTGCAGACTTACTGAATCAACCTGCATTGTATCAAGGTCTACACTGATCCTTGTACACATTAGCACTTGAGAAGTGCTCTTCCAGGACTGTACCCAGGACCACAGGCATCACCTGTTTGCTCTGTATAAAGACTGCCACCTTCCTGCATCTCCATCTTCTCATCAGTAAAAGGAATGATTGACGGTGCCAGGGTTGTCCCTCCAGCCTTCTTAGGAAAGTCCATGGTCCTGAAAGAGAATATAAAGTTATTTTTCTCTAGCTTTATCTCTATTATGAATTATTCACTTTTCCATGGTGGGTAAGCACATCAACACATATTTAATAGTCAAAGTGTAAAATCCAATGTGAATCTCCAGAACTTCAGAATGGCTATATCTGATGGGGGATATCTTTCTGTATATATGATTCCCTTATTTGTTGATGAATAAAACACTGTTTGGCTGCCAATAGAGGCAGAAAGATTGGCAGGGCTAGGGACGAGGAGAATTCTGGGAAAGGCAGGCAGAGGAAGACTTCGAAACAGAAGTCATGTAGAGCCTGGGAAGACAGGACACACCAGGCGTTCTCTTGTAAGATAAGGCCATTTAGAAATACATAGATTAGTAGTTATGGGTTAATAATTAAGACAGAGCTAGTCAACAAGAAGCCCTAGCTACCAGCCAACAGTTTAATAACTAATATAGCATCCGTGTGTTTATTTGGAGCTGAGAAAGGCGACTGGGGGACTGGCAGGACAAGAAAATCAGCAGCAGCTAACTCTATAGAAGTTCCTTGAAATGTATAGACTTTGGGTCTGGTTAATTTTGGCATGTGATCTTTTTTTTAACTGGCAAATACGAAATAAGGTTTTAACCAAACATAAAATGGTTAATAATAAAACCTTTGAGAAACAGCAGACAAAGACAAGCCTCAGGGCCCCAGGAATAATGTAGCTGTCAAGTTGCTATATTTTCTTTTTGCTTCATGGATCCTGACCCATGTTTGGGAAGGAGCAACACATAACAAAACTCCAAAAGAAGTGAACATGTCTCTCCAAAATCCTGTCTCTCTAGACAAATCACCAGGAAATGTGCAGTCCAGCATAACAGAAAATATTTAGATCAAAACCACTCTACTGTAGTCAAACAGCACAGAAAATATGGCTCAGCTTAATGAAGATGGAGAGAAGCCATCCTGGCTTACCTGCTCTCCATTCAGCCAATTGAAATGGACTCCCACTTTTTTTTTGAGACAGGGTTTCTCTGTGTAGCTTTGGAGCCTGTCCTGGCACTCACTCTGGAGACCAGGCTGGACTTGAACTCACAGAGATCCTCCTGCCTCTGCCTCTGGAGTGCTGGGATTAAAGGCATGCGCCACCAACGCCCGACGAAATGGTTCCCTTCTTTTCTTTAACTAAACGGTGTCAGAGAAGCTCAAGTAAAGGATTTTACTTTTTTAAAACCCCATTAAGCAATAATAAGGCATCTAAAGAAAAATGTTTAAAAAATTGATGCATATTTTAGAATAGAAAAAAAATGACCAACATTAAATGTATTTAATGTATGGGCTCAGCCACAGAATAGAGAAGATAGCAAAGGAACAATGAGCTTAAAATAGGGCTGTAGAAATGTTCCCATGTGAACAAAACTGGAAACTTTAGCAAGATAGTTTCATAAAAACTCAGAGACCCATGACTGAAAGACATAGCGCCATCAGCTATGAAGGACAGATGACAGGGCATGGGCAGGAAGGGATCCAGAAGTACTGGGTGATGATTTCACAGATTCGATGGAAGGCGTGCATACTTGGAATCAAGAACCTTGCAAACCCTAGTGGATTAAACTCAAAGAAATCTACGCCAAAATAGATTATAAGCAAGCTGCAGAAGGCTGTGTCTTTCAAAACCGAAAATAGCAGGAGCAAAATATGTTATCTTTGTGGGATAAATGACTAGAATGACAGGGGTTCTCACTGGAAACCATTAGGACAAGAAGGTAGTAGATCTTTTAAGTTTTAAAGAGAAGACTGGTGACCCTAAATTCTATATGGAGTAGGTGAAAATAAAAATACTGTGGGAGAAAGCATGTATCTAACCTGAAAATGTATGTTAAAAGAATGACTGACGTGACTAATAAAAATAAAAAGAAATTTTGGGACACCTGGAAAGAAAAGAACAAAAATAGAACATATGCAAACAAATAGTAGTGGAGAAGAAAAATCATTGCTTAGGACACTGAAATTATTTAAGAAACTGGTTGCTCTCGTGTCTACAAGGAATGCATCCCTTGCTTTCTGTTCAAGGGGATGCCCTTCCTATCTTCTTACAAACCTGTATCTACTGAGTTTCTGCTTGTGGGAGAAGTCTGGCCCACTGACAGCCATAAGCACTGCCTCTATTGGACAGAATTATTCTACAGATCACATCATGGGTCATTGGCTAGTGTCATTTTAGAAGACTTCTGATATAGTATGTTTCATCTATCAGGCAGATGCTGAGGCCAGAACTCTAAGCAAGGTGACCAATGAGCTCAGGATTCCTCCAAGAGAATTCTGGATGGGCAATATTCTGAGATTTTGTACAAAGAAGTAAAACTGTCAGGAATGTCACTGACCAAAACACAAAGAAGGAAGAAAAGCAGAAGTGTGTAGGAGGTTGGGGAGACTATCAATGGTCACTGCATTCATACCTCCTGGTTTCACTGATAACACTTTCTCACCAGAGGATAAACCAGAGGTTAAACAAGGCTATCATTACTGCAAAGGGGAATCAAGAGGGGTACTTCAAGGGATAGACAACTCGGTACCTGGGTATACAACTGATGTACATGTCAACACTCAGGTACACCACCAAGAAAAATTGTATTTTTGTTCCTTTAAAATTAAATATAATAAGCCAAAGTTTTAGTCCAAGTTCTATACATTTATTATCTTTAGCCTTTGGTCATTTCTGACAGATGGGGAAGGGTTGTTGATCCTACATAGGGAAGTCATTAGAGGGCAGGTATCAAGTGATTAAAAGTTCAGCTGCGCTGTAAGATGCTTAGCTTCAGTGTTAATCCCTAAGCTTTCTTAGGAGCTTCTTAAAATACATAAGAGTAAGAAAACACGCTTCCTCCATGTTTGGAATGCCCTAGACAGGGTTTCCCACTTTTACTAATGCATATGGAGCCCAAGGGGGAGCACACAACCTGATCCCTCTTTTCCTGCACGTTCCACATTGTGATTAAACATAATAGAGTTTTGAACGCTGAAAGGGGGTAACTTGTTCCTTTAAAACGTAATAGTCTCTTCTAGAAAAGAGACATTGGAGAAAGCATCCCAAATCCTTCCATGAGGTCTGATTTCCCAAGGCATCAAAACCAAAAGAAATGGCAAAAAAAACTGACATGTACAAACCAATATCTTTAATGCATTTACACTCAAAAATGCTTATCCCATCAAATTTAGCAGAATATGTAAAGAATAACACACCATAAACAAATAGGTTGATTAAAATCAATCAATATACTTCATTATATTATTGGCTAAATTAACAAAATGACTGAAGAAGAAAAATCCGTATTATCTATCAATTGATGCAGAAAACACTTGGTTGGCAGTTAACAAAAATAAAGGGTGTGTGAAAAGGCCATACAAATCTTTGTGAGTTGTTTGTCAGGAGGTCCCCAGGCTCCCCAAACAAGAGTGGTTCTGGTCATTCCTCTCGGTCACTCACCAGAACTGTATGACAAGACCCTACTACTGAAGACACCATGTGTCTTGGTTGTAAGATATGGAGAAATCAAACTAGAACTGAGCTGGAAGCTTCCTTCCTAGTGGTTGTTTTTCATAATGTCTGAAGGTTCTATGAAGGCTTCTGTGGGAGAAAAGGCATATGTGGTCTTACCCAGATGTGAACCCTACAATTTACAATACCAGGCATGGTTTGCTTAATGCTATAATGACACAACTGTTATGGGGACAACCAAGAGCTTTCTAAGTGGGTTCCAGGCCCACTCCAATGAAAGGAGTTCATTCTTGGCACTGTAAACCCAATTTTTAAAATTTCCTGGCTGGGGAGGTCATAGGCCCTAGAGGAAACTTACAGTGTTCTACTAAATTGATATGGCATCAAACTTCCTTCTAAACACCCATGTTTATGTGTTAGGTAAATGCTACTCTTAGCCTTAATGAGAGTAATCTCCCTTTCCAGTGAATGCAGGGACTCTTGGCTGTACACAGTGCTAAAAACAAGGAACAATTGGCTATTCAGCCCTAAACAGGACATTTATACCACCCCTCTAAAGGATAAAGGACTATCATGGAAGAGAGCATAGAAAGGACTTAAGAGCCTAATCATAGGGAAATGAGCTGTGAAATGCTGTCTTCTGGCATGGCAACAGCTGAGGTTGCCTGCACTGGCCCTGCACAAGATTGGCCCTGTCAGCAGCCAGCCATGTATGATGGACAGGCTCATGGGACCCCGCCCTACTCCACTCAGCTATTGGAAGCTGATGAATTTGGGAGGTGGTGGGGGAGGAGTCCTTATCTTCAGATGTGTGCTCACTGATGAGCATCAGTCTCCATAGCATAGTCCCATGTCTCTAGTCACCCAGATATCCCTAATTAAACTCAGCGGGTCACAAAATGAAACAAAAATATTAATGTCAGGAAGATATTTTCACAGAGGGTGACGGGCTTACAGGGATGGGTGGGAGTAAGGGAGGGTGGAGGTGAGAGTGCCCTGAAGGCATTGTATGTACATGGAAAGAGTCCAAGAACAAATTAATAGAGATAAAAGTATCTGTCAAAACCCCAAAGCCTTCTATGATTAAAAAACAAAACAAAGTAAGCATGCAAACAAACAACAACCACAAAACATCTCCACAGAATCAGGACAGAAGTATTCTGAAATGATTCTGCAGATCATTGAAACACTAGAGAATCCAGATGTACGTATCGGCCCCCACACCAATGTGCAGAATTAGGTTTTGACAAAAGTGCAAAAACGAGGCAACCGAGGGGGCAGCCTATCTAAGAAGTCGGGCTGGACCATCAGCACCACGGTCTACAGATACATGTGGAGCAAGAGCAGCTATTGAAAATGGTCTCGACCTAAGCCCCACACGCCTTCCTAACTCAAATTTCCCACCTACACTCACAGCCTGCGCAACAATCTGCTCAAAATGTACCACCGATATAAAGGCACAGCTATGAAACTGTTTGAAATTATTGCCGTCGTTTTTGAGATTCTAATATAGTTGCATCATTCCCCACTTCCCTTTCCTCCCTTCAAACCCTCCCTTACACTTCTCCTTTCTCCTTTTCAAATTCATGCCCTCTTTTTTCATTAATTGTTGTTACACACACACACACACACACACACACACACACACACACACAGAGCAATAGTTTCAGCCATAAAGAAAAATAAGCTCTGCCATTTGTAGCAAAATGGATACAAATGGAAATTACTAATTAAACACATTAAGCCTGTCTTAAAAAGACAAGCAGTGCATGTTGTCTCTCACTGTAGATACTTGATTTTATAAACAGGCAAAAAAATCAAGTGACATGGAACGAGAGGTGGAACTAGAACCAAGAAGACTAACCAGAAGCGGAAGGAGAAGAAAGGGGAAGGCGCATTATATATTTCATGAAAATGTCCTTAGGAAACACAGTGTCATGTACAATGAATACATGTCAGGTAAAAGTATCATTCAAAAGGCAAGCAATTCAATTGTAAAATGAACAAAAAGCATAGACACCTCACGGAAGAGGATTCATAAACGATGAACACGGAAGATGTTTACCATAGCACACAGTAAAGTGTCCATTAAAGGACAGGAAGACACCCAATGGGGGTCCCTAAAAAATGAAGACATTCAATGATGGCACAGACATGGAGAAACTGCACTGCCTGTGTATTGCAAGTCGAATAGGAAATGTTCCCGCCACGGGGTTTGGTACTGCCAAGCATGTGTCAGGTGCTGTCTAAGTGTCCTAAGGTTAAACATGGCTTTACCATACAACCTGGCAATGGCACTTCTAGGACTTTACCTAGGGAAGTGAAAATTCACTTTCACTCAAAAACTTATGCACAAATGTTCTAGCGGCTTTGTTCACACTCGTCCCAAACTAAAACCTACCCAGTGTTCTGACAAGTAAATAAACTGTAGTATGTTTACATGTTGACAAATAAATAAACCTGTAGTACCATGCAACACTGCCCAGCCCTGGAAGAACACAGTACACACACACACACACACACACACACACACACACACACACACACACACTCCACCTTGCATGAATCTTAAGAGAATGATGCCAAACACAAGAAGCCAATTTCAAAATGTGTACAATTCCATTCATGTAGTAGTCTTGAAAAATTATAAATACATTATAAATTATAAATACTAGGCTAGTGGGTGCCAGGGATCAGGGATGGGTGTATGAGGAACTGGGTGGGTATGACCTTTTAGAAATGAAGGAGGTAAAAATAACAGAAAGACAAAGTTTGGGTTATGATGACAGCTTATATCTTGATCATAGACAGACATACACATGCTCAGACACATATACATGTACACACATGTACATACATACATAGACACACAGAGAGAGAAATCTGAGTAA